>NC_053491.1:10243861-10356361 GCF_905171775.1 Rana temporaria
TTGGTGTCAGTGGCAGGAATAGTGTCCCATCACTGGTGTCAGTGGGAGGAATAGTGTCCCATCACTGGTGTCAGTGGGAGGAATAGTGTCCCATCACTGGTGTCAGTGGGAGGAATAGTGTCCCATCATTGGTGTCAGTGGGAGGAATAGTGTCCCATCACTGGTGTCAGTGGGAGGAATAGTGTCCCATCATTGGTGTCAGTGGGAGGAATAGTGTCCCATCATTGGTGTCAGTGGGAGGAATAGTGTCCCATCATTGGTGTCAGTGGGAGGAATAGTGTCCTATCATTGGTGTCAGTGGGAGGAATAGTGTCCCATCATTGGTGTCAGTGGGAGGAATAGTGCCCCATCATTGGTGACAGTGGGAGGAATAGTGTCCCATCATTGGTGTCAGTGGGAGGAATAGTGCCCCATCATTGGTGTCAGTGGGGGAAATAGTGTCCCATCATTGGTGTCAGTGGGAGGAATAGTGTCCCATCATTGGTGTCAGTGGGAGGAATAGTGTCCCATCATTGGTGTCAGTGGGAGGAATAGTGCCCCATCATTGGTGACAGTGGGAGGAATAGTGTCCCATCATTGGTGTCAGTGGGAGGAATAGTGTCCCATCACTGGTGTCAGTGGGAGGAATAGTGTCCCATCATTGGTGTCAGTGGGAGGAATAGTGTCCCATCATTGGTGTCGGTGGGAGGAATAGTGTCCCATCATTGGTGTCGGTGGGAGGAATAGTGTCCCATCATTGGTGTCGGTGGGAGGAATAGTGTCCCATCATTGGTGTCGGTGGAAGGAATAGTGTCCCATCATTGGTGTCAGTGGGGGGAATAGTGTCCCACCATTGGTGTCAGTGGGAGGAATAGTGTCCCATCATTGGTGTCGGTGGGATAATAATATTCAGTATATTGTAATAAAACATCCCTGATTTGTAGTGAATTCTTCTTCCTCTTTCCTCCACAGATCGTCCTTCCCTTGGATTGGTTTCCTCTGAATAAGCCGAGTGCAGGAGATTACTTCCACATGGCGTATAACATCATCACTCCTCTGCTGCTCCTAAAGGTCAATTAGAGAAACGCAAAGATTTCTTACCGTTATACCTCTCAGAATATCTACTTCAGCTCCAGAAGGTTTTATCCACTTCATAACCAGGCCATTTTTTTGGTCAGTTAAAAAAAAAAACTGCACCAAAAACGCACCTCTCTTCTGAAATGAATTGAAAACGCATCAATAATGCACCCGTGTTACGTTTTCGATGCGTTTTTTGAGTCCTACGGCAAAACAAAAGCTATAAGCGTTGTAAAATTGCGTGCGTTTTTAGTCCATATTCCCATCGCACACCTTCCTGGAAAAAATAGGCGTATCTAGTGATTTACATATTCTACGCCGACCGCAATGGAAGCACCACCTAGCGGCCAGCCTAAAAATTACACTTTAGGATACGACGGTGTAAGACACTTACGCCGCTCGTATCTGAGCCTAATTTAAGCGTATCTGGTTACCAGAATACGCTTAAATTAGCGCGGGCGCACATTCAGACTTAGGCTGGCGTATCTACTGTCGCCAGCCTAAGTCTCTCTGAATCTGGCTACAAATCTCAGAAAGAGTCTCGGCCCTTAAAGGGGTTGAATCGGCTCTTTAACCACTTCAGCCCCCGGAAGAATTTACCCCCCTTTCCTGGCCAGGCCATTTTTATGCGATATGGCACCGCGCCGCTTTATAATTAACAATTGCGCAGACAAAAACAAAAATTTACGTCCTTTCAAAGCTCTACAACCCCTTTAAGGGCCGAGACTCTTTCTGAGATTTGTAGCCAGATTCAGAGAGACTTAGGCTGGCGTATCAGTAGATACGCCAGCCTAAGTCTGAATGTGCGCCCGCGCTAATTTAAGCGTATTCTGGTAACCAGATACGCTTAAATTAGGCTAAGATATGAGCGGCGTAAGTGTCTTACACCCTCGTATTCTAAAGTGTAATTTTTAGGCTGGCCGCTAGGTGGCGCTTCCATTGCGGTCGGCGTAGAATATGTAAATCACTAGATACGCCTATTCACGAACGTACGCCCGGCCGACGCAGTACAGATACGCCGTTTACGTAACGCATTTTCAGGCCTAAAGTTATTCCATCAAATAGCTGGAATAGTAACGTTAAGTATGGCCGCCGTTCCCGCGTCGAAATTCGAAAATTTTACGTCGTTTGCGTAAGTCGTCCGTGAATAGGGATTTACGTCCACACCGAAATCACTAGGCCCGTGCGGCGAACTTAGCCGCAATGCACACTGGGAAATGTAGGCGCATGCGCAGTTCCAAAAAAACGTCAATCACGTCGGGTCAAGCCTAATTAACATAAAACACGCCCCCTCAGCCTATTTTTAATTAGGCGCCCTTACGCCCGCCCGCTTTAGGCTACGCCGCCGTAACTTAGCAGGCAAGTACATTGTGAATCATGTACTTGCCCCGCTAACTTACGGCGGCGTAGCTTAAATGCCTTAAGCTACGCCGCCGCAAGTATGCGCTCGCCATCCTGAATCTGGCTACTTGTGTTTACCAGTTAAAAACATTTCTTTTTGCTAGAGAAATTACTTAGAACCCCCAAACATTATAAAAAAAATTCTAACACCCTATAGAATAAAATGGCGGTTGTTGCAATACTTTCTGTCGCACCGTATTTACGCAGCGATCTTACAAGTGCACTTTTTTTGGAAAAAATAAAATTTTAATAAAAAAATAAGACAACGGTAAAGTTAGCCCAATTTTTTTATATATATTGTGAAAGATAATGTTACGCCGAGTAAATTGATACCCAACATGTCACGCTTCAAAATTGCATCCGCTCGTGGCATGGCGACAAACTTTTACCCTTAAAAATCTCCATAGGCGACGTTTAAAAAAAATTCTACAGGTTGCATGTTTTGAGTTACAGAGGAGGACTAGGGCTAGAATTATTGCTCTCGCTCTAACGATCGCGGCGATACCTAACGTGTGTGATTTGAACACCGTTTTAATTTGCGGTCGCTGCTCACGTATGCGTTCGCTTCTGCACGCAAAGCTTGGCATTACATTTTATTTTTTTATTTTTTCTTATTTATTGAACTTTTTTATTTTTACACTTTTAAAAAATAAATAAAAATGGGTCCCTTTTATTCCTATTACAATAAATGTAAACATCCCTTGTAATGGAAAAAAGCATGACAGGTCCTCTTAACCACCTAAGCCCCGGACCATTTTGCTGGTCAAAGACCGGGCCACTTTGTTGCGATTCGGCACTGCGTCGATTTAACTGACAATTGCGCGGTCGTGCGAGACTGCACCCAAACGAAATTCTCTTTTTCTCCCACAAATAGAGCTTTCTTTTGGTGGTATTTAATCACCTCTGCGGTTTTTATTTTTTGCGCTATAAACAAAAATAGAGCGACAATTGTGAAAAGAAAAAAATATATTTTTTTCTTTTGCTATAATAAAATTTTCCCCCAAATAAAAAACAAAAAAAACAAACAAATGTCTACCTCAGGTTCGGCCGATACGTACTCTTCTACATAATTTTTGGTAAGAAAAATCGCAATAAGCGTTTATTGATCGGTTTGCGCAGAAGTTAGAGCGTCTACAAAAATAGGGGACAGAATTATGGCATTTTATTAATTTTTTTTTTTTTTTTTAACTAGTAATGGCAGCGATCTGCGTTTTTTTTTTTTTTTTTTTTTTTTTTTTTTTGTTTATCGTGACTGCGACATTATGGCGGACACATCAGACACTTTTGATGCCATTATGGGACCATTGTCATTTATACAGCGATCGGTGCTATAAAAAATGCTCTGATTACTGTGTAAATGACACAGGGAAGGGGGTAACCACTAAGGGGTGAGGAAGGGGGTTAAGTGTGTCCTAGGGAGTGATTCTAACTGTGGGGGGGGGGGGGCTGGGCTACAAGTGACACGACACTGATCACTGCTCCCGATGACAGGGAGCAGTGTCCTGTCACTAGGCAGAACGGGGAAATGCCTTGTTTACAGGCATAGGGGCAAACTGACAACTCATGGGGGGCCCCCGAGAAATAGAAGATTATGGGGCCCCCGGGTTTACAGATGGCCACCACGCCAGGAGGCAGTGCAGAGGCGGGGCAGCTAAAATCTCGAGATTTTCACATCAAAAGCATGTCGGTTTCGGACATATCAGGGACAAAACACAGATTTTTACATACTGTCCCTGGTTTTACTGAGCCTGGCAACCCTGATGGGGCCCCCTAGTGGCATGGGGCCCTCGTGCCTCAATGGTCAGTCCGCCCCTGCATAGGAATCTCCCCGTTCTGCCGCTCCGTGACACGATCGCGGGACACCGGCAGACATCGGGTAACGCGGGCACAGTCACGGAGCTTGCGGCAGGGGCGCGCACCTGCACAACGGCAAATTCAAAGCAACGCACCCGCACGTTGCTTTGCGCAGCCGCGCCATTCTGCCGACGTATAAGTGCGTGAGACGGTCGGCAAGCGGTTAACTCCTTTCTTCCTAACCCCCGCCCCCCGACCTGTGCTGTGATTGGACACCGCACGAGTTTGGCAGCAGATTTCAGGCAATGATTTTGGCTAATCGGCTGCATCCAATCACACGCAGAGCTCTGTGTTTACAAACCCCGCACAACTCCCGCGTGTAATGCCGCGTACACACGGTCGTTTTATGTGATGAAAAAAAATTACGTTTTTAAAAACGTCACTTTAATTGACTGTGTGTGGGGGAAAACGTCGTTTTATGTCTTCTAAAAAACGACCAAAAAAAATTGAAGCATGCTTCAATTTTATGTGTCGTTTTTCAAAACGTCGTTTTTTACTTCACAGAAATTGACCGTGTGTAGCAAAAACGTCGTTTAAAACGACGTTTTTTCATCCGCGCATGCCCAGAAGCTACTTATGAAGCGAGCTTCAATGGAAAAACGTGGTGAACGTAACCTCGCTTTGCTAGAACATTGTGAGAAAAACGATGGTGTGTAGGCAACTTCGTCTTTGAAAATTGAAGTTTCAAAAACGTCATTTTTTACTTCACAGAAAATGTCGTTTTTTTTCATCACATAAAGTGATGGTGTGTACGGGGCATAATGAGAACAGCGATCTGTTTTTCTTCTCCTTGATATTCAGGTGATGAGATGATACAAGTCGTTATTTTGTAACTCTTGATTGTCGGATTTCGCTTCATTTGTATTTCTTTTTTCTCTTGCAGCTGATTGAAAGATCCCCGAAAACTCTCCCGAACTCGGTGATCTACATCAGCATCATGACCTTTGTGATGGGGGCCAGCATCCACCTGGTAGGGGACTCCGTCAATCACCGGCTGATCTTCAGCGGATACCAGCTCCACCTCTCTGTGCGGGACAATCCCATCATGCAAAAGCTGCAGCCCCCCACCCTGGTGAGGAGGGAGGGGGAGGGGGAAATGAGATTGGGGTTCAGCACACTCACACCCGGGAGGTGAGGAAGCTGTCTCCAAACTACGGCCCTCCCGCTGTTGTGAAACTACAAGTCCCATGAGGCTTTGCAAGGCTTACAAGCGTGACTCCCACAGGCAGAGGCATGATGGGACTTTTTGCAACACCTGGAGGGCTGCCAGTTTGAGACCCCCGCCTTAGGGGTAAAGGGTGTGTTTTAATGGAGGAAAGTGGGTTGGGCATTTCTTTGCGGTCCTCATCAATGCGCCACATTTCAAGTTTTTTTCTGGTAATGGGGTGTTCGCCGAACAGGTAAGAAAATGTCCATATGAGCCGCACATCTCTGCAAACCCCAGGTGAGAAAGTATACCAGGCCACGCCCCCAATGCATTTCACTCTGCTCCTCGGCCTGGGCTCCAGCCAGGCCACGCCCCACAATGCATTTCAATGTGTGTTAGTTCTTTGTCAATAATGTACTATGGGTTGGATTTACAAAAGGCAAATAGATTGTGCACTCTGCAAATGCAGTTACTCCAGAGCTCAGTAAGGGAAGGGAAGTTCTACTGACTTTCTTCATCCAAACATGTGCAAGAAATATGCTGTGTTTTTTTTTTTATTTTTTTTATTATTTCTTTTTCTCTCTCTTTTCTCTTCTTTCTCTTTCTCCTTCTCCCTTCTTTTCTCCTTCTCCTTCTCCCTTCTTTTCTCGTCTTTTACTCCTTCTCTCTTCTTTTTCTCCTTCTTCTGTCTTCTTTTTCTCCTTCTTCTGTCTTCTTTTTCTTTTTCTCCTTCTTCTCTCTTCTTTTTCTTTTTCTCCTTCTTCTCTCTTCTTTTTCTCCTTCTCCTTCTCTCTTCTCCTTCTCCTTCTCTCTTCTTTTTCTCCTTCTCTCTTCTCCTTCTCCTTCTCTCTTCTTTTTCTCCTTCTCTCTTCTTTTTCTCCTTCTCTCTTCTTTTTCTCCTTCTCTCTTCTTTTTCTCCTTCTCTCTTCTTTTTCTCCTTCTCTCTTCTTTTTCTCCTTCTCTCTTCTTTTTCTCCTTCTCTCTTCTTTTTCTCCTTCTCTCTTCTTTTTCTCCTTCTCTCTTCTTTTTCTCCTTCTCTCTTCTTTTTCTCCTTCTCTCTTCTTTTTCTCCTTCTCTCTTCTTTTTCTCCTTCTCTCTTCTTTTTCTCCTTCTCCTTCTCTCTTCTTTTTCTCCTTCTCCTTCTCTCTTCTTTTTCTCCTTCTCCTTCTCTCTTCTTTTTCTCCTTCTCTCTTCTTTTTCTCCTTCTCCTTCTCTCTTCTTTTTCTCCTTCTCCTTCTCTCTTCTTTTTCTCCTTCTCCTTCTCTCTTCTTTTTCTCCTTCTCCTTCTCTCTTCTTTTTCTCCTTCTCCTTCTCTCTTCTTTTTCTCCTTCTCCTTCTCTCTTCTTTTTCTCCTTCTCCTTCTCTCTTCTTTTTCTCCTTCTCCTTCTCTCTTCTTTTTCTCCTTCTCCTTCTCTCTTCTTTTTCTCCTTCTCCTTCTCTCTTCTTTTTCTCCTTCTCCTTCTCTCTTCTTTTTCTCCTTCTCCTTCTCTCTTCTTTTTCTCCTTCTCCTTCTCTCTTCTTTTTCTCCTTCTCCTTCTCTCTTCTTTTTCTCCTTCTCCTTCTCTCTTCTTTTTCTCCTTCTCCTTCTCTCTTCTTTTTCTCCTTCTCCTTCTCTCTTCTTTTTCTCCTTCTCCTTCTCTCTTCTTTTTCTCCTTCTCCTTCTCTCTTCTTTTTCTCTTTCTCCTTCTCTCTTCTTTTTCTCCTTCTCCTTCTCTCTTCTTTTTCTCCTTCTCCTTCTCTCTTCTTTTTCTCCTTCTCCTTCTCTCTTCTTTTTCTCCTTCTCCTTCTCTCTTCTTTTTCTCCTTCTCCTTCTCTCTTCTTTTTCTCCTTCTCCTTCTCTCTTCTTTTTCTCCTTCTCCTTCTCTCTTCTTTTTCTCTTTCTCCTTCTCTCTTCTTTTTCTCCTTCTCCTTCTCTCTTCTTTTTCTCCTTCTCCTTCTCTCTTCTTTTTCTCTTTCTTCTTTCTCTCCCCCCTGTATGTGATTGGGTATGGGGTAGGCTCTGGAGCAACCGCACTTGCAAAGTGCATAGTCTGTTACCCTATAGTAAACCCCAACCCCCATATGTCGCAGTCCCTGCTTTATCAAGATGGCTTGTTTAACCTTTTCACGCCGACGTAGCGGAAATATGCGGCCCCCGCTAGACTGTTTTTTTTTTTTCCCCCGTTTTTGCGTATCTCCCTTCGTGCTGCGATTGTACCACGCATTGCGTGCTCCCAGCACAGAGACCGGAGTCTCACCGTGAGCCCCGGGCCCCTGTACTAATGATTGGGACCCGGATCTCCTGATTCCGGGTCACATGATCGCTGTGATAGCCTCTGATTGGCTCTGTGTGTTTTCTTTCTCTGTAAGACCCCTTTCACATAGAGGCGCTTTTTTCAGGCATTTCAGGGCTAAAAATAGCGCCTGTAAAGTGCCTCCCCTGTGTGAAAGTGCAGAGTGCTCTCGCACTGGGGCGGTGCGCTTGCAGGACGGGAAAAAAAAATCCTGCATTCCGCATCTCCGGGGCGGTGCAGGAGCGGTGCATACATCGCTCCTGCACCGCCCCAACCATTGAAATGAATGGGCAGCGCTGGCGAATCGCCTGCAAAGCAGTTCAGGAGCGCCGCAACACAAGTGCTTTTAACCTTTTCCTTGGCCACTAGCAGGGGGGGGGGTTAAAAGCACCCCGCTAGTGGCCCCAGGCCCGTTGGAACCAGACAGGCAAAGCAAGCAATTGCCAGGGGCCCTGAGCTGGTCAGGGGCTCCAGCAGGGAGGGCCCTTGCCGCACCGCTGCATCCTCCTGCAGTCCGGTCGGCCGTGTACCATAGCCACGCGGTACAGGAGATTCAGGTTCCTGTTCCCGGCCAAACTGACAGGAAGTGCACACACTGAGTGTTCACTTCCTTTCAGTCCGGCCCCGGGAACAGCAAACTGAATCTCCTGTACCGCGCGATTATGGTACACGGCCGACCGGACTGCAGGAGGACGCAGCGATGCGGCAAGGGCCCTCCCTGCTGGGGCCCCTGTGCGGACACCAACATATGCCGGCATGTGCGTGTGAGGGCCCTCCCTGCTGGGGCCCCTGTGCGGACACCAACATATGCCGGCGTGTGAGGCGGAGGATAGAGGTAAGCCGCCAAACCACACCCCCACCCCGCTTCTCAACTTGAAAAGTCACTTTTTTTTTTTGCTTGGGGCCCCCAAATGTCTTCAAACGAAAACTGCTATAAAAGCGGTAACATGTCGCTAAAACTACCGGCGCTTTACCGCTATGGCCCACCCCGCCCCAGTGTGAAAGAGGTCTGAATGTAGAAGTGACTCGTGCTGATAGCAGAGGAAGGAAGCGGCAGAAAGAAGTGACACTTGGTGCTCTGGACTTTGATTGACAGCCGCGGGAGCCAATGGGCGCCGCTGCTGTGTCTCAGCCAATCAGGAGGGAGAGTACCAGCCGGCTGAGGGACTCGTAGACATCGAGGGTTATTGGGGTGTTCTGACCGGATCAGTTGTGCCCGTACTAGTTTGGCATAAGTCATGTCTTCAGCAGCACAGATCTTCCATATCTGGATGTTATTGTCTTCTGCTTCTTTATATATATATATATCTTGACATTTTACTTTTATATTTTCTTTTTTTTTATATGACAGGTTGATTCCTTTGAGCTGCTTTATTATTATGATGAATACCTGGGCCATTCCATGTGGTAAGCGTGTGATTTATGATTTTTTTTATATTTTTTTTATTTTTAACCACTTCAGCTCCAGAAGAATTTACCCCCTTTCTGATCATTTTTTGCGAAATGGTACTGTGTCACTTTAACTGACACCGCTGTACCCAAATAACATTGATGTCCTCATCCCCCCCCCCCCCCCCCCCCCCCACAAATAGAGCTTTCTTTAGTCGGTATTTGATTACCTCTGCGGTTTTTATTTTTTTCGCAAAAAAAAAAAGCAACAAATTTTGAAGAAAAATGTAAAAAATAGTATTTATTATATTTTACATCTATAACCAATTCTAGCAGCTTATGGTTAACATTGAGGTATATTTCCCTTTTATTAGCCTTATTTCAGTTTTATGTCCGTTTTTATATTAAAATGATTGTAGGTATATATGATTGTACGGCCATATTCCCGTAGTTTTTGGGCGGGCGTCGCGTAAGCCATTTACACTCCGCCGCCCCAACCTACAGGAGCAAGTGCTGTATTCCCCAAACACTTGCTCCGTAGTTTGGGGCGGCGTGGTGTAAATGGCCCGGCGTATGGCCGCGTAAATCCAAGGGGGCGGCTTGTTTTTAAATTAAGCGCACCCCCGATTCTAACGAACTGCGCATGCGCCGGGCTTAAAATAGCCCAGTGCGCATGCTCCAGTTCTCGGCGTAAAACGTCAATGACGCCGACGTGTGCGTCATTGACGTAAAGTCGTATTCAAGAACGACTTTGTAAAACGACGTACCCGACGGGAAAACACGACGCGGACCCGACGCCATACTTAACATGGCCTACGTGGGACTGGCGTAAGGTTACCCCTCATATAGCAGGGGTAACCTTACGCCTACGCAAACGACGTACGCGACGCAAATTTGTTCGGGAATCGGCGTATCAGGCTCATTTGCATAAACAAATGAGACCTGAACGTAAACGCCACCTAGCGGCGGCCGGCGTCATTACATTTAAGATCCGACAGTGTAATGGACTTGCACATGTCAGATCTTCAGTGTATCTATGCGAAAATGATTCTAAGAATCACTCGCATAGATACGCGGGTCAAAAAAGAGAGATACGATGGAGTATCCTGAGATACACCATCGTAACTTTACTCAGAATATGGCCCTTTATGTTTATTTTTATAATTCTAGTAATTATATGGTATACATTTTTACTGTTTTACACTTGTACGTTTGCGGTGCAGCCAGGCCCACTGGTGACTCCGTTGGTGGTGGTTTGCACACAGGAGACTTGCTTAGCTTCTGGTTTACCGATCGCGGCATCTCTAGTGCTCTCTACCCCTCCCCTTAGTTACCGGGCTGTATATTAGTGATGCTGGGGGGTGACGCGGTAGCTCCACCCACAGCTGACAAAGTCCGCTCTGGACGTAACGTTTGTACGGGGGAGGAGCTACTGTTCGTGACGTCACCCGCGCCCTTCTGACTCCACTTGCGGCATACACGTTGTTGTTTGCCTACACCAGCGTTTGTTTTGCTGATATCTACAGCTCTTATTTCACATATGAGCTTGCATGCTCTTTTTGTTTTTAAACGTTTTGCATCCTGTCCTGGAATAAAATCAGTCTACACCGAGAGTGTCTCTGTATAATTATTATTATATGGACTGCCGGACAGACGGACTCCTGACTGCCATCTTCTGGATCGCACCATCATTACTTACCCCCTAGAGTGCGGGAACATACGAGTTTGACCTATTGTTCATTCAACGGCCCACTACATTCGGTTAAGCCCGTTTTCTCTTCAGGTTTACCAAAACCATCTAATATGAGGTCAAACCTTAAGCGTTTCAATTTGTATGCAATCAGGCAGGCCCTTGTACTACATGGTTTTGGTAAACCTGAAGAGAAAACCATCAGGAAAACTGATAGTGTGTATGGGGCTTTAGAGTGTTTACTTCTTCTGGTGGAGGATCTGTCACATTGAGAGCATATCTATGTCACGGGGGGTTTACCATTGTGATTATTTTATTTCATCATATGGACTTTATTTGTTTTATCATTGCGCCGCTGCACCTTTTTATATTCATTTACATTATTTGAGGTCCTGTGATTTACCTTTCGGTGTTCAGCCTGCATAGTTTTTCATTGTGTTTTTTTGTATGTGCGCTGAGTGCCATTTATATTATTTCAATATGTATTCTTCTATATATTTTTGGTTTAAAAAAAAATTGCAAAAGTTGTTTTGCGCAAATGTTATAGCGTCTACAAAATAGGGGATAGATTTATGGCATTTTTATTATAATTTTTTTTCTTTTAAGTTTTTGTAGTTTGTTTTAATAGATGTATTAGAACTTATAGGACAGTTACAAAGCGGGGGTAGGACAGTTGTCTAAGCGGGGGTATGCCCAGAGGCTTTATTCTGTGACTTTTTCTTTTTCTTTCTCTCTTTATCTTTTTCTTTCTCTTCTCTTTTCTTTTTCTTTCTCTCTCTTTTTTTTCCCTCTTTCTCTTTCTCTTTCTTTTTTCTCTTTTTTTTTTTATTCTTTCTTTCTTTCTTTCTCTTTCTTTTTTTCTCTTTTTTATTCTTTCTTTCTTTCTCTTTCTTTTTTTCTCTTTTTTATTCTTTCTTTCTTTCTCTTTCTTCTTCTTTTTTTTTTTTCTTTTTCTCTCTTTTTCTTTTTTTCTTTCTCTTTTTTTTTTTTCTCTTTTTCTGTCTCTTTTTTTCTTTTTTTCTTTCTTTCTTTCTTTCTTTCTTTCTTTCTTTCTTTCTTTCTTTCTTTCTTTCTTTCTTTCTTTCTTTCTTTCTTTCTTTCTTTCTCATTCACGTTTCTGATTGGAGCTTGGAGGCAGAAAAAAAAAACGTAAAACTCTCCTAGACTCGTCTAAACTTTGTACAAAAAATGATCGGTATGAGCGTTTTTTACTCCAAAGAGAACAGACGTTTGTGCATGGGGCCTTGAACACACGGCCGAGAATCCCGTTGTAAAAAAAAAAAAAACGAAGTTTTTCTCCAGAGCCGCGCACCCCGCTCTCCCCCGACTCCTGTGCGCGTGGCCGGCGGGCGCTATCGCCGCCGGGCACACGCGATCGCTGTCAGGGAGGGAAATGCTGATCTTCTGTTCATACAATGTATGAACAGCGATCAGTCATTTCCCCTAGGGAGGCCACCCCCCTACAGTTAGAACACACCCAGGGAACATACTTAACCCCTTCCCCGCCCCTAGTGTTAAGCCCTTCACTGCCAGTGGCATTTTTATAGTAATCCAATGCATTTGTATAGCATTGATCGCTATAAAAATGCCAATGGTCCCAAAAATGTGTCCGAAGTATCCGCCATAATGTCGCAGTACCAATAAAAATCGCTGATCGCCGCCATTACTAGTAAAAAAATTAAATATTAATAAAAATGCCATAAAACTACCCCCTATTATGTAAACGCTATAACTTTTGTGCAAACCAATCAATAAACGCTTATTGCAACTTTTTTTTTTTTTACGAAAAATATGTAGAAGAATACGTATCGGCCTAAACTGAGGAAAAACACTTTTTTTTTTTTTTTTTTTTTTAATTTATATTTTTTTGGGGATATTTATTATGGTAAAAAATATTGTTTTTTTTTTCAAAATTGTCGCTCTATTTTTGTTTATTGCGCAAAAAATAAAAACCGCAGAGGTGATTAAATACCACCAAAAGAAAGCTCTATTTGTGGGGGGAAAAGCACGCCATTTTTGTTTGGGAGCCACGTCGCACGACCGCGCAATTGTCAGTTAAAGCGACGCAGTGCCGAATTGCAAAAACTGGCCAAGTCCTTTAGCTGCCTAAAGGTCCGGGTCTTAAGTGGTTCTAAAGCCTAAACCTTTTTTACCTTTGATGCATTCCTTGCATTAAGGTAAAAAAAAACGTCTGCCGCTCTTCTCTCCCCTCACTCCGGGGTTTTGCTGGCTTTGTTGGGGCACAGAGAGCCATTGACTTCCGAAAGCCATTGACGTGGGGGATGGCGCCGAGCCCCCCCGTTGTCTGCGTCAATGGATGCAGCAACGGGGCCCGTGAGTGAGCACGCACGAGTGGCCCCCATGGGAAGCAGCTTCCCGCGGGGGCCCTGGACAGGGAGGAGGAGGAGCTATGAGCAACAGCGGGGGACCAGAGAAGGGGAGGTCCGGGGCCGCTTGGGTAAGTACTGCTTGTGTGTTTTTTTTTTGTTTTTTTTAATGGGGAAGGGGGTTTCTCCTTCTTCTTTTTTTTTTTTTTTTGTTTTTTTTTTTTTGTTTTTTTTTTGTACAATTGCTTTAACACATTTGATAACTATTATGTTTTTTGATCGCTGAACTGTCTGTTTCCTTCATTCTAGGTACATTCCATTCTTCCTCATCCTGTTCATCTATTTCTCCGGCTGTTTCACAACAGTGAGAGGTGAAAGCAGAATGCCGCTGTCCGCCTGGTCTTTGCTGGGCCCCAGCAGTCTGTATTACTGGTAGGTGTGGTGGACTCTCTGCATGTAACGTATGATGGAATGTATACAGACTGCACTCCTTGTATGTGTCCTGGAGGGAGTTGGAAATATTTCCAAAGAGAAGTAATGGTTGCCGGTCATTTTATTGACATAAAACTCAGGACCCTTTTACACACATGCCGGGGTATTACACACGCTCTACAATTCCGATTTGCTTTGTGTGACAGTGGCGGCCTGTCCAACCGGGGGCGCCGCCACCCCTAATCTACATGCGCCAGATGCATAGATTCCAATGAGTTTTTTTTTTTATAATAGAAGCACCTGATTAAAGCCCGAGGCTTTAATTGGCTTAAAAAAGGGTGGCGATTCTAATCCCGGACAATCTGGTAGCGGGTACTGAGACCAATTTAAACGATTGGCGCAAGAGGAGAAGCAATCCTATTGGCCACCGAGGAGGAGGTGGGAGGAAACGCAGGGGAAGCCGCCGAGGAGGAGACGCAGGGGAAGCCGTCAAGGAGGAGGAGGAGTTGGGAGGAGACGCAGGGGAAGCTGCCGAAGGGAGGAGATGCAGGGGAAGCCGCCGAGGAGGAGGTGGGAGGAGACGCAGAGGAAGCCGCCAGAGGAGGTGGAAGGAGACGCAGGGGAAGCCGCTGAAGGAGGAGAAAGGCGACGCGGGGGAAGCCTGGGAGGAGACGCGGGGGAAGCCGCCGAGGAGGAGGTGGGAGGAGACGCAGGGGAAGCCGCCGAGGAGTTGGGAGGAGACACGGGGGAAGCCGCCGAGGAGTTGGGAGGAGACGCGGGGGAAGCCGCCGAGGAGGTGGGAGGAGACGCGGGGGAAGCCGCCGAGAAGGAGGTGGGGAGAGACGCGTGGGCATCCGCTGAGGAGGAGGTGTAAGGAGATGCGGGGGAAGCCGCCGAGGAGGAGGTGGAAGGAGATGCGGGGGAAGCCGCCGAGAAGGTGGGAGGAGAAAGGGGAAGCCGCAAAATAGAAGGTGAGAGGAGACGCAGGAGAAGCCGCAGAGTAGGAGGTGGGAGGAGACGCAGGGGAAGCCGCCGAGAAGGAGGTGGGAGGGGACGCAGGGTGAAGCCACCGCCCGGAGGAAGTGCTGCCCGTGACCTAATTGGCATAAGTGCCACCAGTGACCTGACTATGGGGGCGGGGTCGGCCGGTGGATTTTTATTTTATTTTTTCCCTGCTACCCCCCCCACAAAAAAAAAGATATACTTCCCGCCACCACTGGTTGGAAAAAAGCTAATGGAGTGCGATCTACATGTGCGAGATCTGGACTCCATTAGCTTCAATGGAGTGCAGATGAGATATCAGGGGTCTAAATTGAGAACCCGTCTTCAAAATATTATATCACACGAGGGGGGAAAAGGTCAAAAAGTAAAGGCACTTAAAACCTTCCACAAAAATATTTTTAACCGTTATTTGTTGCCGTTGTGCGTGTTTGCGCAATTTTAAAGTGCGACATGTTTGGTATCTACTTACTTGGCGTAACATCTTTTATATTTTACCATTTGGTTATGTAATGTGTTTTTTTTGGGGAGGGGGGGGTTTAAAAAAAAAAAACACTGTGAAAAATACATTAAAAAAATTGCAACACCCACCAATTGTATTCTCCTATGCCCTCTCTGCTTTAAAAAATATATATAATGTTTGGGGGTTCTCAGAAATTTTCAAGCAAAAAATGTAAAATATTAAAAGTTTAATTCCCCATAAAGCCACTTTCTTGTTTTTAAAATCGCCTCTGCCTAATAAAAAAAACACTAACCCTTCAGATTTAAGCTATTTATTCATCCAGTTGGCTTTAGCACTTCCGCATTCCCACACATTTTCTGCAGGAAATGCATTTTTTTTTTTTCTTTTTTTTTTTTCACCTCAGCTTTTACCAAATTCTAGAGACCAGCTCATGAATCGATGCTTCTTACGTCTCTTATTTGCGGTTTGCATCATGCGTGGTATTTTTTCATAGCCAAAGTAGGGCAAAAGTAGCCATTAGTTCCAATAAGCTTCAAAAGAGATTTTTTTTTCTCACATGTAATAAGTATAAGTGTCGACATCCGGCAAGGGGCTAGGATCTTATCCATGCTCTTGTATTGTTTTACAGCCCCTCTGGGATATCTACACCTCACTACCATATGATACAAACCCCCCCCCCTCCTCCCCCCCACCCCCACGTGGCGCCCAGGGATCTTATCTTTTTCCATCGCTAAAATATCTATGAAATTTTACCAAAAATGCGTAAGATTCGAAAATAACAGTCGAAACAATCGGGCTTTGTTTCGGGGCCGATCAAACCCCATAATCTCAGAATCAGAAGACTTAGAGTACTCTTAAACTCTCTACATAACTCCCAGTTTTTTTGTACTCCTTCCATTTTTCCCATTTTTTCTTAAAGTCGTTGTTTGTCTCTGATAGACTTTCCTTAAGCTCTTCCAACCTATAAGTTTCCTCCACAGCATCTATCCAATTCCACAGGAGTGGACTTTCCTTTTCCTGCCACCTTTTTGGTATGATTCTCTTTGCTGCATTTAACAGGTGTGGTAATAAAGACTGCTTGTATTTTTTTATACCCTCTTGACTCCCGTGAAAGAGTACTACCCAGGGATCTTTCTTTATTTCCCTACCCGTAATCTCTTTTATTTGACTTATTATTGTGTCCCAATAAATTTGGATTTTCGGGCATGTCCACCAAATATGTGCCATCGTTCCTCTCTCCGTACATCCTCGCCAACACTCGGTGGACTGGTCAGATCTAACATTGTTAGCTTTGTCAGGGGTAATATACCAACCCGAAATGCACTTATAATTTGCCTCGGCGGTTCGTGTATCTATTGCGGAGGAGTGTGTTAATTGCATGATCCTCTGAAAAGTGTTTGTCCCTCTCGTGATTTCTAACTCCCTTTCCCATTTATGTACAAACGGTGCTTCATCCCGTGCACCTATCTTAACCAGTATCCCATATAATTTAGTGATTGTGCCCTTGGAATTTTCTGATTGACATAGCTTCTCGAGTGGTGTCAACTCCGCCCTCGTCCGTAGAGGACGAGGGAGGTGCCGCACAAAATGATGTAGCTGGGAGTAGTGCCACCTATCGAGATTCCAATATTCTGTTCTAGCTTTCAATTCTTCGTATGTCATTATCTCTCCATCTTTTGTGATATCCCCTAAGTGTACCGTGTTATTCCTGATCCAGTTACCACCTATTTTTTTCTCCCCAGGTGCAAAGTAAGCATTATCTTTTAAATTCATTAGTGGAGAATTGAATTCTCTGTTCAGTAGTGTCTGGGTTCTATCCCACATTCGTAAAGTGTCCCGTGTTATGTCAAATGATTTGTGACCCAGTGCTCTGTATTGTGCAGGAATCCAAATAATATTACTCAATTGTGACCTAGCTTGTGCCCTTTCAATTTGCACCCATCTTTTACCTTTCCTGTCCCGCGCCCATTCCACCGCACGAGATAGAACCGCCGCTTTGTAATAGCTTTTAATGTCAGGCACTGCCAGACCGCCCAGTAATTTTCCCTGTTTTAGGATGGACAGTGATATTCTGTGCTTTTTATTTTTCCAAACATAATTCATTAAAAGGGTATTAAGAATTCTCAGAAATTGCTGAGGCAAGGCAATAGGGATTAGTAAGAATTTATATAAAATTTTGAGGACCACCACCATCTTCAACATATTGATGCGCCCAATCCACGATATAGATTTATTTACCGTTCTTTTTAATTCATTTTTGATCTCGTTTAGTAAAGGGACATAATTTATTTTATATATCTTCTGTACCGTGTTGGCCAATTTGATACCGAGGTATTTTATTTCTTTGCTCCATGTGAAGGCACAGATTTCTTTAACACGGCCTACCTCACTTTTCTTTAGGTTTATGTTTAATATTTCGGATTTAGTTACGTTAATTTTGAAGTTTGAAATATTACCATATTGTTGCAATGTCTTGGAAAGCTCGGGGATGGATTTACTCGGGTTAGTTAAATAAAATAAAATATCGTCGGCAAAGGCCGACAGTTTATGTTCCTCCTCTTCGACTCTGACACCGCTGATATCTGGGTCATTTCGAATCATGGACAATAGAGGCTCTAGAGATAGGATGAAGAGCAGGGGAGACAAAGGACAACCTTGTCTTGTCCCATTCTTCATCTCAAAAGACTCCGAAAGCGTGCCGTTAATTTTGATTCTTGCGGTAGGGTGATGGTAGAGTGTGTTAATCCATCGTGATAACCTGTTGCCTATACCCATGGTTGTAAGTGTCTCCATCATAAGCCCCCAGTCTACCCTGTCGAATGCTTTTTCGGCATCCACTGACAGGAATAGACCTGGGGGCGCATTCAGCCTAATGTTCTGAAGCAGGAGAATTGCTCTTATACTATTGTCTTTGCCCTCTCTGTTGGGGACAAATCCGACCTGGTCGGGGTGCACCAAATAGTGCATAACCCCTTTCAGACGCTCAGCCAAAACTTTAGCAAAGAGCTTGATGTCTGTATTTAGCAAAGATATTGGTCTATATCCCGAACAGAGTGAACAATCTTTCCCTTCTTTCAAAATTAGTGCAACCGATGCCGCTAACGCTTCCCTGCTAGTTTCGTATTCTGAACCTAGGCCGTTGAAGTATTTACATATCCTCGGTATTAAAATCTTACTGAATCTTTTATAATACCAGACAGAAAACCCGTCAGGGCCAGGGCTTTTTCCCACTGTCGTATTTTTCAAAACATTTTTGATTTCTTCCTCAGTTATGGGACGGTCCATATTAATTCTATCAACCTCCTCTAATTTAGGGAGTCCCGCTTTTGCAAGGAAATCACGTATTTTAGCCTCCTTTTCCCCTGTTTTCCACCCTAACTGCTTTATTGTGTACAATTCCTCATAATAATTTTTAAAGGTATCTGCGATTTCTCTAGTCGTATAGACTAGGTTCCCATCTTTCCTTTTAATTTTTCCGATATAATTTCTGGTTTTCTTTTTTTGGGCCATTTTGGCCAGATGCTTACTGGGTTTATTACCCCATACATACCTCTCTCTAGCTATGCAATTAAGTTTTTTCCTCGCTTCTAAATCCATGATCTCCTTGAGCGCGTCTCTTTTTAGAATTAAGTTGTGATAGGTCTCTTTTAGTCCCTGTTCTTCATGTTTACGTTCTAAAATTACTATATCTTTGGTCAGGGTCTCAGCCTTCCTTTTTCTCTCTTTTTTTCCCTGGCATTCTCAGCAATTAATATCCCTCTAATGTATGCTTTATGTGTCTCCCAAAGAGTTGCGCTTGATATCCCCTCTGTATCATTTATAGTAAAAAATTGTTTGAGATCAGCTTCCACCCTACTAGCCACTAGGGCTGCGCATCTTCACCGGTCTCACGATTCGATGCGATTACGATTATCAAGTCCACGATTCGATTCGATTCGGCGATGCATCACGATTGCAGCGCAAGTGCGCATGGCTCTCCCCCCAAAATACTAAAGGAGATGATCAGAGACTGCAGACATGCTACAGGAGATGATCAGAGACTGCGGACATAGTACAGGAGATGATCAGAGACTGCAGACATAGTACAGGGAGATGATCAGAGACTGCAGATATAGTACAGGAGATGATCAGAGACTGCAGACATAGTACAGGAGATGATCAGAGACTGCAGACATAGTACAGGAGATGATCAGAGACTGCAGATATAGTACAGAAGATGATCAGAGACTGCAGATATAGTACAGGAGATGATCAGAGACTGCAGACATGGTACAGGAGATGATCAGAGACTGCAGACATGGTACAGGAGATGATCAGAGACTGCAGACATAGTACAGTAGATGATCAGAGACTGCAGACATAGTACAGGAGATGATCAGAGACTGCAGACATGCTACAGGAGATGATCAGAGACTGCAGACATGCTACAGGAGATGATCAGAGACTGCAGACATGCTACAGGAGATGATCAGAGACTGCAGACATAGTACAGGAGATGGTCAGAGACTGCAGACATGATACAGGAGATGGTCAGAGACTGCAGACATGCTACAGGAGATGGTCTATATTTCTCCTCCATACAGCCCAGTCCCTGCAGTGACAATAACTTATCACAGGTGACACATCAGATTCCACTACATGCCCGTACCCTCCCTGTGTCCCCGGATAACAGCACCCCCTCCTCCTCTGTACTTACATGCTGTTCTGCGCACAGAGGATGATTGGAGGGAACAATGAGGAAAATACATGATTTTGCCTGTGCATTTTCAGTGTGTTTTTATGTGCTGACATTGTCATCAATACGCCCTTTAAAAATGCACAGATGACAATGAACCCTCAATGAAAATATCAGTACAGCGAGGACTACCGTGTTATTTATTTTCTATTACAATTGACACATTTCCAAGTCCTTGCTGATATTTTTTATTGAGGGTTCATTGTCATCTGTGCATTTTTAAAGGGTGTAAATATGGTGAAACTCCCCTTTAAAAAGTGCACAGGAATACACATGGCTGCTGGGAGGGGGGGGGGGGGGGCAGGACTCAGGGATTAGATTTCACAATTGACAAAGCCCTGTGAGTTTCACTGCACTGCACTGTCTGCTGAAATTTCTCTGACTCTTTGCACATTCCAGCACACTAGGAGTTAACACAGTGGAATGTGCAGAGAGTCAGAGAAATGTCAGCACATGCAGAGCACGTGTAAGAGTCAGACTGCTGATAAAATATCTGTGATAATAAATGCTGTTATAGCCAGGGCTGTAATATGCTTTTTACAACATATGCAGAATCATACCTCATGTCTCCGTGTGTATATTACTTTCCCCTCATTTGACTTCATGCTCAGACTTGCCTCTCATCTCCCCTGATGTCCGTTCTCAGCCCCGCCCATCGTCTATAGCTAAAGTAACAGATCACAAGAGAGGCGGGCGGGGCTGACATCAGAAGAGACTTTGAGACGAGGGATGTGAGAGGACAGAGGAAGAGAGAGGCGGGCCGGACCATGGAGTCACATGATCGCATGTACAGTTACTACACACGGAGCTACGAGGTATGAATCTACATAAATTTAAAAAAAGCACACACAGCGATTGCCAAACAATGGATTACAAACCGCATTTATTACAAATAAAACATTTTAAAAGACCTGCTCGGAGCGATCTCCCGGGAGGGGCGTGGCAAGTCGGGATGACGTCACCCGACATCGATTATTGGGGTCACATGCATCGATGCAGAATCGGGGGGCCCCGAATCGCGATGCATCGATGCATCGATTATATTCAACACCCCTACTAGCCACCTCTTTGTCTCGAATCAGATTATCATTTAATAGCCACCTCGGCCGTTCACTCTTTTGTAAGGATAATTTAATCTTCATGGTAATTGGAGCATGATCTGAGATAGTCATAATTCCAATGTCCGTCTCAGTGATCAAGTCCAATAGTCTGTGATCTACCAGTATGTAATCTATTCTGGTGTACGTTCCGTGTGGAGGAGAGAAAAACGTGTAATCATGTGTATTTGGGTGGAGTACCCTCCAAGCGTCCACTAAATGGCTATCGTGGATCTTGTGTTTTATTTTTTGTAGTTGCACGTTCGTTGTCTCCTTCACCCGGGACGTACTATCTTCTCTCGGATTCATGACGAAATTAAGGTCCCCCATCAGAATTATATATCCCTCGGCAAAATTTTCCAATTTGCCCAGGATTCTGCTTAAATACTGGGTTGGATGTACATTCGGGGCGTAAAAATTTGCAAGAGTATAGAGAGTGTTTCCCAGTTTTCCTTTTAAAAATAAAAATCTGCCTTCCGGATCAGTCAGCCTTGCCTCCAGGATGAACCCGATCCCTCTCGCGAAACCGATGGCTACACCCCTAGCGCGTTTGGAAATAGCATCCCAGTAGAACCAGGTAGGGTATCTGGGTGAGTACAACTTTACATTAGAATCTAGGGTCAAATGGGATTCCTGTATGAAGACTACATCAGCTCTGTATTGTTCAATCTCATCCAATACCTTCAGTCTTTTGGTTATTGAGTTCAAGCCCTTTACGTTATACAATAAATATTTTACTTCTGCCATTTCAAATCCCTACGTCATTTCACTAAGCTTTCTGAAAGATCCACTGGGAGCCACGTTCCCTATCCCCGCCCCGTTTTGGAAGAGGAGAGATCCTTCTCTCTCTTCAAACCTCCCCTCCCACCCCCTCCCTACCCCCATCCCCTTCCCCTGACAAGGCCAAAACATCGCCTCTGAACCGCTGGGATCCTCACACCCCACTACCCGTCGGTTCTCGTGTCATGAGGTGAAGCTTCCCGACGCCCCCCCTCTCATTCCCCCCAAGAACATGGCCCTTGGAGGTTGATCTTATATGAGAGAGGTTGCGGACCCGTCCTCCCCCCCTAAGCCCCCCACCCCCCTCCCCTCGTCCACTACCCATCCCACCTCTCTATACCACCCAAAAAGACTACTCTGCCCATCCGGGCAATTCCAGGATGGGCATATCCAATTTACCACAGAAGCCTGGTAGATCCTCTGGGAATACCAATTTTGCTGATACCCCTTCTTTGTATCCAATCAAGCACGCCGGGAACCCCCATTGGTATTTGATATTAGACACGCGCATCTGTTCTAGCAGAGATTTAAGGTGCCTTCTTCTGGCCAGAGTTTCCCATGCTAGGTCAGTGAAAATCTGTATCTCCACCCCGTCGTAACAGAGGGGAGCTTTCCTTCTCAATTTTGCCCAGATCTCAGCTTTGTCTTCAAAATATCTGAACCTTACTATTATGTCCCTAGGCCATTTGCCCTCACCCTCCCTGGTTCTTCCTATACGGTGAACCCGTTCTATTTTAAGGGGTTCCTCTGAGCCATTGTCCAAGAGGGGGAGAAACAGATCGTTAATAATTTTTCTCAAATCTTCGCCTTTCTCCTCCTTGATAGATCGAATCCTTAAATTTTGCCTTCTATTACGATTCTCTTGGTCTTCTAACCGGTATTGTAATAGTCTCTGATTTTGTTTCATTGTGTGGAATTGGTCCTTTAATTGATTTAAGTCCAGTTCTTGTTGTACCATTATTGTCTCAGCTTTCTCTACCCGCTCCAAAATATGGGTTATGTCTGATCTTAACGTACCTATTTCTTCTCTTATCACCTTTTCCAGCCTCTTTAACATCCCCTCCAATTCTACTTTTGTAGGTAGATGAGTATCTGTTCTAGATTCATCAATTTGGCTGACTTCATGTTCGCCTTCTGTTGACGTGTCGGCTGCTGGGGTGACCACCCCCTCGGCTACCTTTTTAGATGTCCCAGCCTTTTCATTTTTTTTTGTTAAACCTGGACTTTTAGTGCTACCGTCTGGGGTCATATAGTGTCTTATAGTGCTTGTAGGTGGGTTATCCTTAGAGATTTTTGGGGCGGAGCCCCTTGTTGACCTGTTCATATTGTGTTTTTTAGCCCCTCTGATACGTTTCCCCAGTTTGAAAATACGGGAGGTCCCCCCCCCCCTTTTTTTTTTTTAAACGATTTATTATCTGTTAGAGGCTATCAGCTCTATTGGGGACTTTCTAAATGTAGCCACTGGGGTAACAAGGGTTGCCCCTGGCCTCTGGGGTGCACTCAAGATAAATTAGGTAGAGTATCAAGCTCCCCCTTTTTTTTTTTTTTTTGCCACTGAATGGGACTCTTTGCTACGGACGACCAAGCTGTCTTATTCTTGTTAAACGCCGGCCTCCGCCCTGGGGGGGCATCAATTTTCTTTGACCAATTAATGCCCGACCATATTGGAAGCACTGAAAGATACTTTGGGCTACCTCCTATGATGATTATGGTGTATCCAATACTTTTAGTGGTGATTTAGTAAAGGCATATACATGCCTAATCTCTGAAGGTTATGCTCAAGCAGATACCACTTCCGCATCGTGCACTCTCCTCCCTTGTTCCATTCAGCTGCACAGTCCTCCAAGCGCCCTAGACGTTCCAATTATGTACTATACCCAATTCGTATTAGCCGAGCCAGCCAAATGCAAATGTCGTGGATCAGGGTGTATTGATGGTCTCTGATAAAGTCAGGTGTTCCCGCCAATAATCAAACCTGTTATACTATGATTTAATGCCAGCAGAAATCATCTCTATAATGGTGCAAATGTTTCATGCTTCATATGCGTATCTCCACACTTGCATATTCTAAGGGGTGCGAGGTCTCGAGTCTGCAAGTATGTTTCCCCTAGCAAAGCCACCTTGCCATCTAACCGATACCGCCAGCCGTTGCCGCTGGATCCCCTTATCATCCGTAAGCAATAAGCGCCATCAAAGAACAAACACAGGGCAGAGGCAGGAGAAGAAACATACAATTCACCAGTAGGGCCTCTGCCTGCCAGCTTGTCAACTGATTGTATGTGTTATTTAAAAGTTATTCAGTCCCCTCTGACAATACAGGCATGGGAGGTAGTGAGGCTACTTTAAATACACATGTAATTGAGCTCTTACCTAGCCCTCTGGGTCCCAGGTCGCATCCACGAGCACAGTGATTGTAAGATCTTTTTTACAGGCAGCTTCACATGTATAAGGAAAAAGCTGGGTTTACCTAAGAGCCGTTTTCAGGGACCGGGGTGGCAGGGAGAGGCGTCAGAATCCACAGAAGGGCATGAGCTAGGAGCACTCACCGCTCAGCTTCAGCGATTGCTGCTCCAGTACCTTTCTCTGGCCGTAGCTACTTCTGCTGCCTCCTTCGGGTGGGTGGGGGGGGGGTGGTGAATCGGGGGGGATTCCCTCGAGGCGGCGGAAGAGAGCGTGTCAGACGCTCGGTCGGGCTAGCGGCTCAGCAGCATCCATTTCTGCGTCGCAGCCCGCTGCCACCGGAGCATCCTCCGAGCCTCCTCCGTCCGTCCCTCACGATCGTGCTGGGTCCGCGGCGCGGGCGGCTCCTCCCTCGACGTGCGTGCCTCACGTGCACCACGTCATCCCGAGGAAATGCATTTTCAAGTTTTCTATTACAAGAGATGTTTACATTTCTTGTAATAAGAATAAAAGTGACCAAAATGTTTTTTTTTTTTTTTAAAAGGACAGTGTAAAAATAAAGCGAGCGCATACGTAAATCGCGTCCGCATATGAAAACGGTGTTCAAACCACACATGTGAGGTATCGCCGCGATCGGTAGAGCAAGAGCAATAATTCTAGCCCTAGACCTCCTCTGTAGCTTAAAACATGCAACCTGTATAATTTTTAAACGTCGCCTATGGAGATTTTTAAGGGTCAAAGTTTGTCGCTATTCCATGAGCGGGCGCAATTTTGAATCGTGACATGTTGGGTATCAATTTTACTCGGCGTAACATTATCTTTTACAATATAAAAGAAAAATTGTGCCAACGTTACTGTTTTCTTTTTTTTTTTAAGTCAAAAAAGTGTATTTTCCCCCAAAGAAATTGCACTTGTAAGTACCGCTGCACAAATACGGTGTTACATAAAGTATTGCAACAACCGCCATTTTATTCTCTAGGGCAGGGATATGCAATTAGCGGACCTCCAGCTGTTGCAAAACTACAAGTTCCATCATGCCTCTGGGTGTCATGCTTGTGGCTGTCAGAGTCTTGCTATGCCTCATGGGACTTGTAGTTCAGCAACAGCTGGAGGTCCACTAATTGCATATCCCTGCTCTAGGGTGTCTGGGGGAAAATATATATATAATGTTTGGGGGTTCTAAGTAATTTTCTAGCAAAAAAAAAAGATTTTAACTTGTAAACACCATGGCCCGGATTCAGAAAGGACTTACGCCGACGTATCTTCTGATACGCCGCGTGAGTACACGGATACGCCGTCGTATCTATGCGCCTTATTCAGCAAACAAGATACGCCTGAATTTTGGCTATATACGACCGACGTAAGTCTCCTACGTCGTCGTATCTTGGGCGCATATTTACGCTGGCCGCTCTACGTGAATCTGGGCCCAAGTCTGAAATAGGCCCGGTCCTTAAGTGGTTAAATCTGCATGGTACGCTCCAGGATGAACATGAAGGTCTGTGCAACGGGCATCCTGTTATTGAATGTATCGGGCTGCCTGCAGGGCATGCCCCTTCGCATCGGCGCACAAATTGCTACTCCCGTGTGAATGAAGACTTAAATGTCTCCATATGTTGTAGCATGAACGGTACCCTTTACTGGAAGAACCTAAACTCAATCATTTTGGTGAGATGTCCACATGCATTTGGTGAGATGTCCACATGCTTTTGGTGAGATGTCCTACATGCTTTTGGTGAGATGTCCTACGTGCTTTTGGTGAGATGTCCTACGTGCTTTTGGTGAGATGTCCTATGTGCTTTTGGTGAGATGTCCTACGTGCTTTTGGTGAGATGTCCTACGTGCTTTTGGTGAGATGTCCTACGTGCTTTTGGTGAGATGTCCTACGTGCTTTTGGTGAGATGTCCTACGTGCTTTTGGTGAGATGTCCTACGTGCTTTTGGTGAGATGTCCTACGTGCTTTTGGTGAGATGTCCTACGTGCTTTTGGTGAGATGTCCTACGTGCTTTTGGTGAGATGTCCTACGTGCTTTTGGTGAGATGTCCACAACCTTTTGGCCCACGTAGTGTATACTGTATGTATTCTGCTATGTTTTTACTCAGCAGTCTTTTTTTTCACTTGTTTTGTCTTGCAGGTACCTAGTGACCGAGGGCCAGATCTTCATCATCTTCATCTTCACCTTCTTTGCAATGCTGGCCCTCATCCTACACCAGAAGCGTAAGGGCTTTCGTCTGGACAGTAACGGCCTCTTCTTGCTGCTCTCCTTTTCAGCGACTTTGGTCCTCATCGCGGTTTGGATCGTGTGGCTGTGGAATGATAAGATATTGCGCAAGAAATACCCCGGGGTTATCTATATTCCAGAGCCCTGGGCCTTCTATACATTGCACATCAACAGTCTGCACTGATAGTGGCCGGGTCCGGTTGTTGCTCTGTAAGCTCCTAAAGAGGGGACCTCAATGTAGGGGGGACCTCAATGTAGAGGGGACCTCAATGTAGAGGGGACCTCAATGTAGACCTCTCTTACTCAGTCTTGTGTCACCCCCAGTAGAAGGGGTGAAGTATAGGAAACCCTTCTTCCAACTATAGTAGAGTGATTTATTTGTTTTAATTTAATGATTAAGTCTATTTTAATATTTTACTAACTGTTTCAGTCAGAAGTGGTACTTTTTTAGGCCATTATGATGGGAATTTTGCAGAAAGGAATTTTACATTTTTGACTTAAGGGTTAATTATACACAAAACTGACTCAGATTCCGGGGTGTTAGTGGAGAGCTGAAGAACTGATTTTATCTCGGTGGCAGTGACCTCTCTCACCTGATATATGGGCAAAAGTAGGTGGACTTCCCTCCAGTGAAGGGTACGATTAGTGCTCCACCATACAAGCACATTTTAGACAGTTGTACACTTCAAACCCCGTGGGGACAGTTTGGGGAAGACCCTTCACAGAGCCACGGCCTCGGCCCTTCACAGAGCCCACGGCCTCGGCCCTTCACAGAGCCTCGGCCCTTCACAGAGCCCCGGCCTCGGCCCTTCACAGAGCCTCGGCCCTTCGCAGAGCCCCGGCCTCGGCCCTTCGCAGAGCCCCGGCCTCGGCCCTTCGCAGAGCCCCGGCCTCGGCCCTTCGCAGAGCCCCGGCCCTTCGCAGAGCCCCGGCCTCGGCCCTTCGCAGAGCCCCGGCCTCGGCCCATCCGAGCACAGAGCCCCGGCCTCGGCCCATCCGAGCACAGAGCCTCGGCCCATCCCGAGCACAGAGCCCCGGCCTCGGCCCATCCCGAGCACAGAGCCCCGGCCTCGGCCCATCCCGAGCACAGAGCCCCGGCCTCGGCCCATCCCGAGCACAGAGCCCCGGCCTCGGCCCATCCCGAGCACAGAGCCCCGGCCTCGGCCCATCCCGAGCACAGAGCCCCGGCCTCGGCCCATCCCGAGCACAGAGCCCCGGCCTCGGCCCATCCCGAGCACAGAGCCCCGGCCTCGGCCCATCCCGAGCACAGAGCCTCGGCCCATCCCGAGCACAGAGCCTCGGCCCATCCCGAGCACAGAGCCTCGGCCCATCCCGAGCACAGAGCCCCGGCCTCGGCCCATCCCGAGCACAGAGCCCCGGCCTCGGCCCATCCCGAGCACAGAGCCCCGGCCTCGGCCCATCCCGAGCACAGAGCCCCGGCCTCGGCCCATCCCGAGCACAGAGCCCCGGCCTCGGCCCATCCCGAGCACAGAGCCCCGGCCTCGGCCCATCCCGAGCACAGAGCCCCGGCCTCGGCCCATCCCGAGCACAGAGCCCCGGCCTCGGCCCATCCCGAGCACAGAGCCCCGGCCTCGGCCCATCCCGAGCAGAGTCCTGCCCCAACCTCAAACCTGCTGAGCCCCGACCTGTAAACCCCACCATTTTGGATTTTTACACACTGTGGGGCAGATCCACAAAGAGTACGCCGGCGTATCTACTGATACGCCGGCGTACTTTCAAATTTTCCGCATCGTATCTTTGGTTTGAATCCTCAAACTAAGATACGACGGCATCTGGGTTAGATCCGACAGGCGTACGGCTTCGTACGCCTTCGGATCTTTGATGTAATACTTTGGCGTCCGCTGGGTGGAGTTCTCGTCGTTTTCCACGTCGAGTATGCAAATTGGCTATTTCCGACGATCCACGAACGTACGCGCGGTCGTCGCATTCTCTTACGGCATCTCTAGTCTGCTTTTTCCGGCGTATAGTTAAAGCTGCTGTTTTGCAGCGTATAGTTAGACTTGCCATGTTAAGTATGGCCGTCGTTCCCGCGTCAAAATTTGAATTTTTATTTTTTTGCGTAAGTCGTCCGTGAACCGGGATGAACGTAAGTCACGTCTATGTTAAAAAAAAGTTACGTCCTTGCGACGTCATTTAGCGCAATGCACGGCGGGAAATTTAGGGACGGCGCATGCGCTGTTCATTCGGCGCGGGGACGCGCTTCATTTAAATGAAACACGCCCCCTAATCGTCGATTTGAATTATGCGCCGTTACGCCGCCAGAGATGGACTATGCCGCCGTAACTTACGGCGCAAAATCTTTAAGGATTCAAACTAAAGCCAGGTAAGGTATGGCGGCGTAGCGTATCTCTGATACGCTGCGCGGGTGCAGATCTCTGTGGATCTGCCCCAGTGTGTGTATGTGTGTAAATCGGACAAGTGCACCCATTGGCGAACCTGGGACTGGCATGTCGGGGTGCCGCAGGGCAGAGGAAAGGGAGGTCCTTGAACGTCATTTCGTTGATCTCCCTTTCCTGCTAATGACCCGGAAGCAATGTGTAAAAGGTCACTTCCAGGTCCTGGTGTAATTTTCCCCAGACAGTATGGCTGGGGGAAGAAGCTAATAGAGAGGAATCTGCACTCTTATTAGCTTCATTAGAGGGCAGGTGAGACATCTGGGGTCTTGTAGACCCATCACATAGATAACCTTTTGTCCCCTATGCCGTTAAAATAAAGATTTTAGTAAAAAAAAAAAATGTACAAAAGGTGTAAAAAATGTGTTACACACAAAAGCACTTCAATCGCCCCTCCCCCCGGATGTTTTCATTTTTTTTTAAATGTGTTAAAAAAAACGCAAAAATGCCCTGGCAGGGAAAGCAATCAAGCTGCTAAGGGAGGGCGGCTGGGCAGTTCCCTATTCATGCCCATGGTTTTGGAATGGATTGTCCACCAAGCTTGAAGTTCAGGTGTCCACAGACTTTTTTGGCCATATAATGCAGCTCAGTCCACGTGCCATGGCCACGGTTTTATAGTGGGGGGGGGGGGGTTCTTACTAAACCTGGAGGGTGCAAAATCATATATATATATATATATATATATATAATATATATATATATATATATATATATATATGTATATGTATGTATGATTCTGCACAGGAGGGCCGCCCTGTAGCAGTATCTCTTTTAACCACTTAAGGACCGGACCAATATGCTGGCTAAAGACCCAAGGTGTTTTTACAGTTCGGGACTGCGTCGCTTTAACAGACAATTGCGCAGTCGTGCGACGTGGCTCCCAAACAAAATTGGCGTCCTTTTTTCCCCACAAATAGAGCTTTCTTTTGGTGGCATTTGATCACCTCTGCGGTTTTTAGTTTTTGCGCTATAAACAAAATTAGAGCGACAATTTTGAAAAAAATGCAATATTTTTTACTTTTTGCTGTAATAAATATCCCCAAAAAACATATATAATTTCTTTTTTTTCCTCAGTTTAGGCCGATACGTATTCTTCTACCTATTTTTGGTAAAAAAAATCGCAATAATCATTTATCGGTTGGTTTGCGCAAAATTTATAGCGTTTACAAAATAGGGGATAGTTTTATTGCATTTTTATTTTTTTTACTACTAATGGCGGCGATCAGCGATTTTTTTTTTTCGTGACTGCGACATTATGGCGGACAATTTTGACACATTTTTGGGACCATTGTCATTTTCACAGCAAAAAAACGCATTTAAATTGCATTGTTTATTGTGAAAATGACAGTTGCAGTTTGGGAGTTAACCACAGGGGGCGCTGTAGGAGTTAGGGTTTACTTTGTGTGTGTTTACAACAGTAGGGGGGTGTGGCTGTAGGTCTGACGTCATCGATCGAGTCTCCCTATAAAGGGGATGACACGATCGATACGCCGCCACAGTGAAGCACGGGGAAGCCGTGTTTACACACGACTCTCCCCGTTCTTCAGCTCCGGGGACCGATCGCCGCACTCGAGCGGCGAGCGGGACCCGCGGTCCCGGAGCTTCGGACCAGGTCGAGGGAGCGCGCCGCGGGCCCGCGACCCACGGCTGGGTACAAGTACAGGATGTATATATACGTGCTTGTGCCCAGCCGTGCCATTCTGCCGACGTATATGTGCAGGAGGCGGTCCGGAAGTGGTTAAGTGGATAATTGAACAAGCTGATTGGCTGCCATGAAAAGCTGCACCAGATTCTGATTTCTCTAGTTTTTAGTAGATGATCCTCGGAGGCGGGAACTCCTGGCAGCGCCCCCAAGAGGCGAAGGCAGGCAGAGAGAGTGACTGAGTCTACGGCATCCCACTCGGAACTGCTGTTTCAGATTCTGGGCGGACACTTCAGCATTGCACCCAAAAAGCAAACATTTATTATATTGCAGGTTACCAATTCTTAGATGTGATGGCTGCATTGGTTTTCTTTCTTTTTTGGCTTTCGTTCTTATTTTTTTTTCACCTGGTGATCCGGCCAGCAGGTGTGTCTTTCAAAAGAACAAGCTGTCCTGCAGATGTGAAAAACCACTGACAATGATCGGCTTGTATTTATTTATTTATGTAAAACCTTTTTCCCAAAGAGGATTTTTTTATTTTTTTTTATTTTTTTTACTGTGATTGCTTATAAAGTTTTATCTGGAGTTTGGCTTCAGTTTGTTAGTGTATTTTAAATCTGCTAACACTCCCCCCCCCCCCCCCCCAGATTGCCAGTGCTGCTGTGCCACCTGTGCTCCTTCATCCAGAGTAAGGCCCCTTTCACACGGGGGCGGTGGAGGTGCAGTGGCGGTATAGCGGCGCAATTTTTTTTTTTAGCGCTGAATTGCCTGAAAAACGTGTCGGTGTGAAAGGGGCCTAAGGCTGCTCTAATACAGTGGCCCAGATCCAAAAAGAAATTACGCCGGCGTATCTATTGATAATGTTACCCCTGGGTCTATGAGGCGTACGCAATATTAAGTATGGACGTCGGGCCAGCGTCAAATTTTTCGTTTACGTAAAACGTTTGCGAATAGGGCTTTGCGTAGAATTACGTTCACGTCGAAAGCATTGGCTTGCTGCGGGTTAATTTGTAGCATGCGCACTGGGATACCGCCATGGACGGCGCATGCGCCGTTAAAAAAAAAAAAACGTAATTTACGTGGGGTCAAGTAGAATTAACATAAAACACGCCCACATCTTTGTCATTTGAATTCCGCGCCCTTACGCCGACACATTAACACTACGCCGCCGTAACTTGCGGCGAAAATTCTTTCAGGATACGGAAAATACGATGTAAGTTACGGCGGCGTAGTGTATGTGAGATACGCTGCGCCGGCTGTAAAAATGCGCGGAGGTACGTGGATCTGGCCCAAGGTGTGTTACTGGCCAGTTTACCAGGTGAAAACAGAGGGGGGGGGGAAAGGCACAAAAAAAAAGAAAACTAATGCAGTCATCATAAGCTACAACATGATGTTTTGGGGGTGAATACGGCTTTAATAAAATTTGGCACAAATCCTACAGAGTGATAGGTGGGGGGGGGGGAGGGGTTGGTTCTGTATCTTCCGTGACTTGGAGATCAAAGCTGTATGAAGAGTCTTCCAGGAATTGCATTACAATCGGCTCCATACAGGATATGCAATGTACAGGAATTTATATTTCACAATAAAATCTATATTTTCATTTTTTACTGAAGAAAATTATTTTCAATGGGAAAAAAGGCTGAATGTGTCTTTTTTTTATTTATTTTTTTATTTAATTTTTTGTAATTTTTTTTTTTTATTGATTGATTTATTTATTAATTTCCTCGCTGGTTCATTTCATTGTGGCTTTTAAACAATTGTATTGACATTTCCTTGAAAATGTTTTTTTTTTTTTTTTTCCCCCTTTAATCCGGTATTACTGTCCACATGAGGTGGAAAGTTTTTTTAATTTTTGAGGGCCAATTCACACCACATGCGACAGCATGTGGTGTGACTTGGCCCTCAAAAAAGTAAAAACTTTCCACCTCATGTGGGCAGTAATACCGGATTAAAGGGGGAAAAAAAAAAAAAAAAACATTTTCAAGGAAATGTCAATTGTCATGCTGCATTTTTTCTGCACTGTACTGAAACGCAGTAAAACGCACCTAAATGCACCAAAAAACACACTGGAACGCACATGTCCTTATTTTAGGTCAAGAAAAAAAAAGGGGGGGATGCACTGCATCAAAAACAAGCATGCAGAAAAACATCTGGCTTTTTTTTTTTCTCTTCTTCCCCTATTTTTTCTTTCCCTTTTTTTTTTTTTTTTTTTTTATTATTATTTATTTATTTGTTATTGTTTCTCTCCGCCTTTTTCTTTCTCTCTTCTCTCCCCTTCTTTTTTAAAACTTTCTCTCCCCCTTCTTTTTTTTTTTCCTTTCTCTTCTCTCCCCTTTTTTTTGTCCCCCTTTTTTATTTATTTCTCTCCCCCTTCTTTTTTAATCTCTCTCTCTCTCTCTCTCTCTCTCTCTCTCTCTCTCTCTCTCTCTCTCTCCTTCCCCCCCCCCCCTTTTTTTAAAAATCTTTCTCTCCCCCTTTTTCTTATAATCTTTCCCCCCCCCCTTTTTTTAACCTTTCTTTCCCCATTTAAAAAAAAAAATCTTTCTCTCCCCTTTAAAACAAAAGGAAAGGGGGGGGGGGGGGAGAGAAAGAATTGGGGAAGGGGAGAGAAAGAAAGATTTAAAAAGAAAACTTTTTTTCCTCTCTCTACCCCTTTTTTCTTTCTCTCCCTTTTTTTTTTGTGTGGTGAAGAGATGAGCTCAGGCGTGTTATTTGGATATACCGTATTTATCGTAAAACGTTAATTTTAAATAAAGAACTGTGAAACAAAATAAGGGTCAGTGCCCATGAATGCAGCCTCGCCCTTGCCGTGAATGCAGCCTCGCCCTTGCCATGAATGCAGCCTCGGAGGGGGGGGGGGGGTGAGACGAGAGCCAACAGATTACATACAGGAGAATCTCCTGTTTACTCGGCGGCTTTTTTAATACAAAGCCCCGCCTCCTGTGATAGAACAATTGTCCATTGCCAGCCCAGGAGACGGGACTTTGTATTACAGAGGCCGCCGAGCAAACAGGAGAATCTCCTGTATGTAATCTGACGGCACTCGTCCCGCCCCCTCCCCGTCCCCTTTGAGGCTGCCGGAACAGAATGATAAATACAGTGTATATATATATATATATATATATATATATCTTTTGTGGCCCCCCCCCAACGGATCCCCAAGCAGGATAAAAAAAATTACTTTTAATACAGAACTGTTGTCTTAGTGAGAAGTCTGTCCATGTACAGCATAGGATGCACTCAATACTTGGTCGGGGCTCCTTTTGCATGAATTATGGCCTCAATGCGGCGTGGCATGGAGGAGATCATGCGGCGTGGCATGGAGGAGATCATGCGGCGTGGCATGGAGGAGATCATGCGGCGTGGCATGGAGGAGATCATGCGGCGTGGCATGGAGGAGATCATGCGGCGTGGCATGGAGGAGATCATGCGGCGTGGCATGGAGGAGATAATGCGGCGTGGCATGGAGGAGATCATGCGGCGTGGCATGGAGGAGATCATGCGGCGTGGCATGGAGGAGATCATGCGGCGTGGCATGGAGGAGATCATGCGGCGTGGCATGGAGGAGATCATGCGGCGTGGCATGGAGGAGATCATGCGGCGTGACATGGAGGAGATGATGTGGCGTGGCATGGAGGAGATCATGCAGCGTGACGTGGAGGCACTGCTGAGGTGTTATGGAAGCCCAGGTTGCTTTGATAGCGGCCTTCATCTCTTCTCCATTGTTCGGTCTCATGTCTCTCATCTTACTCTTGACAATACCCCACAGATTCTCTATGGGGTTTAGGTCAGGCGAGTTTGCTGGCCAATCAAGCGCATTGATCCCATGATCATGTGACCAGGTATTGGTAGTTTTGGCAGTGTGGGAGGTGCCAAGTCCTGCTGGAAAATGAAATCGGCATCTCCATAAATCTGGTCAGCAGAGGGAAGCATGAAGAGCTCTAGAATTTCCTGCTAGAGAGCTGCGCTGACTTTGGACTTGATAAAACACAGAAGACCCGACACCAGCAGATGACACGGCTCCCCAAACCATCACTGACCATGGCTCCCCACTGTACTGATCGCCCCTTCCTGTCTGCTATTGCCCCCCCCCCGGAGTGTTGGGCCCTGTGTGCCCATGAATGCATCGTCACCATTGCCATGAATGCAGCCTCACCATTGCCATGAATGCAGCCTCACCATTGCCATAAATGCAGCCTCGGAGGGGACAGGGAGGCGGGGGGTGAGACGAGAGCCAACAGATTACATACAGGAGAATCTCTTGTTTACTCGGCGGTCTCTTTAACCACTTATGCCCCGGACCTTTAGGCAGCTAAATGCCCAGGCCAGGTTTTGCGATTCGGCACTGTGTCGCTTTAACAGACAATTGCGCGGTCGTGCGACGTGGCTCCCAAACAAAATTGGCGTCCTTTTTTTCCCACAAATAGAGCTTTCTTTTGGTGGTATTTGATCACCTCTGCGGTTTTTATTTTTTGCGCTATAAACAAAAATAGAGCGACAATTTTAAAAAATGCAATATTTTTTACTTTTTGCTATAATAAATATCCCCATAAAACATATATAAATTATTTTTTTCCTCAGTTTAGGCCGATACGTATTCTTCTACCTATTTTTGGTAAAAAAAAAATCGCAATAAGCGTCTATCGATTGGTTTGCGCAAAATTTATGGTGTTTACAAAATAGGGGATATTTTTATTGCATTTTTATAAAAAAAATGTTTTTACTACTAATGGCACCGATCAGCGTTTTTTTTTCGTGACTGCGACATTATGGCGGACACTTCGGACAATTTTGACACATTTTTGGGACCATTGTCATTTTCACAGCAAAAAATGCATTTAAATTGCATTGTTTATTGTGAAAATGACAGTTGCAGTTTGGGAGTTAACCACAGGGGGCGCTGTAGGAGTTAGGGTTCACCTAGTGTGTGTTTACAACTGTAGGGGGTGTGGCTGTAGGTCTGATGTCATCGATTGTGTCTCCCCTATAAAGGGGATGACACGATCGATGCGCCGCCACAGTGAAGCACGGGGAAGCAGTGTTTACATACGGCTCTCCCCGTTCTTCAGCTCTGGGGAGCGATCGCGACGGAGCGGCTATAAACGAATAGCCGCGCCCTCGTCCCGGATCGCTCCCCGAGGTAAGCCGCCCGCCGCACGCAGCGGGAGGGTCCCGATCGGACCCCCGACCCGTGGAAAGGCAAGGACTTATATATACGCCCATCTGCCTGTCCGTGCCATTGTGCGGACGTAAATAGTCGTGCGGCGGGCGTTAAGTGGTTAATACAAAGTCCCGCCTCCTATGATAGAACAACACCAAACCCCTTCTTCGAAATGGAGAGGGGAAAAGGGGCCAGTAAATTACATACTTCCTTTTCTGAATGAACACAGTGAGTGATCGGTACCATGCTTCAGTTGATGAATGTACAGGAGCCTCTACACTTGGTCAAACCTAACCCCCGACAATCACCTCTTCAGTCCGTCATTAACGCTGTTTACTAGACATGTGCACTGCCGGAAAAATTTATTCGTTTACGTTTCATTCATTTTTCGGGTCATTCGTACATTCGAATTCTGGAAATTCTAAATAATAACATAGGGTCCACAGATCCACAGAGAGAGTACGCCGGTGTATCTATTGATACGCCGGCGTACTTTCAAATTTCCCGCGTCGTATCTTTAGTTTGAATCCTCAAACAAAGATACGATGGCATCTGGGTTTGATCCGACAGGCATACGGCTTCGGATCGTAGATGCAATACTTCGGCGTCCGCTGGGTGGAGTTTGCGTAGTTTTCCGCGTCGGGTATGCAAATTAGCTCTTTCTGACGATCCACGAACGTACGCGCGGCCGATGCATTCTCTTACGTCGTCTCTAGTCGGCTTTTTCCGGCGTATAGTTAAAGCTGCTATTTTGCGGCGTATAGATAGACTTGCCATGTTAAGTATGGCTGTCGTTCCCGCGTTTAATTTTATTTTTTTTGTGTAAGTCGTCCGTGAATCGGGATGGACATAATTCACGTCTAAGTTAAAAAAAAAAATGACGTCCTAGCGACGTCATTTAGCGCAATGCACGGCGGGAAATTTCGGGACGGCGCATGCGCAGTTCATTCGGCGCGGGGACGCGCTTCATTTAAATGAAACACGCCCCCTAATCGCCAATTTGAATTCCGCCGCCAGAGATAGACTACGCCGCCGTAACTTACGGCGCGAATTCTTCCAGGATTCGACTTAAAGCCAGGTAAGATACGACGGCGTAGCGTATCTCTGATACACTGCGCCTATCCATTTCTATGTGGATCTGGCCCTACGAATTTATCCGAAGTTGTGAATTATCCGAAAAAACGAATGCCGCATCTAAACTAATAGAACGGAACAAATTATTAATTAATAATAATAATGAAAAGTTTTTATTATTATTTATTAACAATTCGTTACGTTACGTTCGTTTAGATGCGGCATTCGTTATTTCGGATAATTCGCAAACTTCGGATAGATTCGTATTCGTTACGTCCGCTAACAGCAAGTTAAATTATTTTTTCAGATTTTCGAATTTGTGGATTTTCTCATTTTTTAATATTCGGAAAAACTAGTTTAATTTCGGATATTTCTGAATTTTTCAAAATTCGTAAAAAAAACAAATTCGGAACGAAACAAATTCCACATGTCTCTTGTTTACAGACTCCACTTTACTATCCTCCTTCCCTCTCTACCAATCCCTCCACTGGATTCCACTTGCTCAACAAATGAGATTGTGGGCTGGATTCAGATACGAGATACGCCGTAGTATCTCTGAGTTGCGGTCGGTCATATCTATGCGCCTGATTCAGAGAATCAGTTATGCATAGATTTCCCTAAGATACAACTGGTGTAAGTGTCGTATCTTAGGCTGCATATTTACGCTGGCGGCTAGGTGGCGCTTCCGTATAGTTACGCGAGGAATATGCTAATGAGGTATTTATGCCGATTCAGAAACGTACGTCCCGCCGGCGCATTTATTTACGTTGTTTACGTTAGGTTTTTTTCGGCGTATAGTTACCCCTGCTATATGAGGTGTAGCTAATGTTAAGTATGGCCGCCATTCCCGCGCCGAGTTTTGAAAATTTTACGTCGTTTGCGTAAGTCGTTGGCGAATAGGGCTGTACGTCATTTACGTTTACGTCGAATCCAATACGTCCTTGCGGCGTACTTTGGAGCAATGCACACTGGGATATTTTACGGACGCCGCATGCGCCGTTCAAAAAAAAACGTAAAAAACGCAGGGTCAAGTGAAATTTAAATAAAACACGCCCCCAACATCCTCATTTGAATTAGGCGGGCTTACGCCGCCACACATACGTTACGCCGCCGTAACTAAGGGTGCAAGTTCTTTCTGCATACGGAACTTGCGCCCAAAGTTACGGCGGCGTAACGTATATCAGATAAGATCGGAAGAAAGATAGAGCATTCTATCTGAATCCAGCCCCGTAACTACAACATACAAATTCATCCACAACTCCGCCCCCAACTCCGTCACCAACCTCTTCTGAAAATATCATAAGAACCTCTTCACTACCCCCCAAGACCTCCTGCTTGCCAGCTCCGCCGTCACCTCTTCCAATGCTCACCTTCTGGACTTCTCCAGAGCCTATCCCATCCTCTGGAACTCCCTTCCAACAACAGTCAGAGGTGTCACTAGGGTTGCTGTCACTCTATGCAAAAAAAATTGGTTTCACCCCCCACCAACTATAGTCCCCCCTCAGTACAGACCCCCCTCCATTAACTATAGACCCTCCTCCATTAACTACAGACCCCCTCCATTAACTACAGACCCCCCTCTCTCAATATAGACCCCCCACTAAGAACAGATCCCCATCCCGCAGTATAGATTCCCCTCCCTCAATACAAATCCACCTCCCTCAGTACAGACCCCCCTCACTAAGTACAGCCCCCCTTAGTGCAGACCCCTCTATCAGTATAGACTCCCCTTAGTGCAGACCCCCTCTATCAGTATAGGTTCCCCTCAGTGCATACCCCCTCTATCAGTATAGGTTCCCCTCAGTGCATACCCCCTCTATCAGTATAGACCCCCCTCCCTCCTCCATCAGTGCAGACCCCCCTCCATCATCAGTGCAGACTCCCCTCCATCAGTTGATTATAATGGATTCCGCGCTACGGTGGGTATATGGGCTGCTGCCCCCCTGATAATCCTCCCGAAGAAGGAGTAAAAAAGTGGATTATTTGTCCATCAGTGCAGACCCCCTTTATCAGTGCGGACCCCCCCATCAGTGCAGACCCCCCCCCCTCCATTAGTGCACACCCCTCAGTGCAGACCCCCCTCCATTAGTGCACACCCCTCAGTGCAGACCCCCATCATTGCACACCCCCTCAATCAGTGCACCCCCCCCTTAGTGCAGACCCCCCTCCATCAGTCCAGACACCCCATTAGTGCACCTCCCTAACACAGCATGGTTTTAACAGGGAACTCACAGCCGTGCGCCCGCTGTTTAACCGTTTGGAAGCCAATTAGAGCCCACAGGCTCTAATCGGGAAGCCTATGAGAGCCTATAGCTCTAATCAGGCACTTCCAAAACACACCCACCGCTATTATTCAGATGGCCGGCGTGCAACAGGGGGCTGGACACCTGAATGGTGGGCGGCAGCAGCGACAATAGATAGATTCGTTCAATGCATGAATCTATCTATTGTTGAGTGACGGGTGCAGGAGAGAGGGGGGCAGTGCTCCCGCGCCCACTATGGATGCACTGCCACTGCCCCCAGTACAGACCCCCCTCCATCAGTGCAGACCCCCTCTCCCACCTCTCCATCCTCCATCAGTGCAGACACCCCCAGTGCACTACCCCCTCCCTCCTCCATCAGTGTACACCCCCCTCCATCAGTGCACACCCCCTCCCTCCTCCATCAGTGCACCGCCCAGTGCAGACCCTCCTCCATCAGTGCAGACCCCCCAGTGCACTACCCCCTCCCTCCTCCATCAGTGCACCCCCTCCATCAGTGCAGACCCCTTCTTCATCAGTGCAGACCCCCCTCCCATAGCGCCCCCCCCCCCCAAGACATGGATATTTGCATTATATTAAAAACATTACAGACCTCAGAACAGCACGGGATAGGCAAAGCGGGGTGTGTCCTTCAGACTCCCTCCTCCTTCTCCGTAGATGTAAACAGAGAGGAGGGGAGGCGGCTTCGGTCCGCTCCGCTGTGCGCTGTGTAGGGGTGAGGACTGTGCAGCATGCGGTGTTAGCGAGCTGTGTCACAGGTGTCACTTGACTTCTATGGCATGCAATACCGAATGTGGCCAGAGGTAGGAGGGGGTCGCCGGAGAGCCTCGGAAATATTCGGGGTCAGCTCGGCTGATCTCGGAAACCCTCGGAAAGGTTCGGAAACACTCGGGAAATAAGTATTTCGGAGTGATCCCGCGTATCTCTGAACCGTTCCGAGTGTCACCGGCGCCCCCTCCGCACCTCTGGCCAAATGCGGTACTGAGCACCCCATTAGCTTGAATTCTGCTGGTTTTGTGAGACAACACTCGCAAACCGAGTCAGAATTTTAAAAACGCTGCTCGTTATTCGAAACGCTCGTTAGCCGCGTTACTCGTACATGCAACAGTTATCATTGGTCAAAGCCAAAGTGGCATCCAAGTCGCACCCATCCAAAGTCGCATCAAATTTGCACAAAAGGTGAACGGGGCCTAAAAGATGTGGGCGTGTTTGGTGTGCATTAGGCAGCTTGTGCGTGCGCAGAATCGCACGAAGGTCGCACATTACAGCCTCTATGATGCAGATAATACGGTATTGATGAAGTTTATGAGAATAGAGGAATGGCGGTTGTGCGGGTCGCTCATCCCGATCACTATAAATACTTTATGAGAACGGAGTCTTATGTGACGGGCGCTTTATGGCGGTAATAATACCCTCCAGGTGGTGGAATCTGACCCCGGAGTCTCCATGACAATAGAATAATTATGGCAGGAGGATGTTCCAGGTCTTCCTGGATGGACTTTAGCATCGGACACAAAGCAGGAAGCAGCTGCGGCGGCACATCCAGGAGGTGACATGGTGAGCCCTTCCGAATTGTCCTGTGTGTTCGATACATTGTACTAACATTGTACTAAAATTGTGCTAACATTGTGCTAAAATTGTGTGAGCATTGTACTAACATAGTGCTAACATAGTGCTAACATAGTGCTAACATTGTACTAACATTGTACTAACATAGTGCTAACATAGTGCTAACATATTGCTAACATTGTGCTAACATAGTGCTAACATTGTACTAACATTGTGCTAACACTGTGCTAACATAGTGCTAACATTGTACTAACATTGTGCTAACATTGTGCTAACATAGTGCTAACATTGTGCTAACATAGTGCTAACATTGTGCTAACATAGTGCTAACATAGTGCTAACATAGTACTAACATTGTGCTAACATAGTGCTAACATTGTACTAACATTGTGCTAACATAGTGCTAACATTGTGCTAACATTGTGCTAACATAGTACTAACATAGTGCTAACATAGTGCTAACATTGTACTAACATAGTGCTAACATTGTGCTAACATAGTGCTAACATTGTGCTAACATTGTGCTAACATAGTGCTAACATTGTACTAACATAGTGCTAACATTGTGCTAACATAGTGCTAACATAGTGCTAACATTGTACTAACATAGTGCTAACATAGTGCTAACATTGTGCTAACATAGTGCTAACATTGTACTAACATTGTGCTAACATAGTGCTAACATAGTGCTAACATTGTGCTAACATAGTGCTAACATAGTGCTAACATTGTACTAACATAGTGCTAACATAGTGCTAACATAGTGCTAACATTGTACTAACATTGGAATTGTGATCTCTGCAGACCAAGTTCCTGTCTCAGGATGACATTCAAAGTAAGAAAAGACCTGAGTGGTGTGTGTGGTGCTGAATGGGGTGTGTGGTGTTGAGAGGGGGGGGGGGTGGTGTTGTTGGTATTGATCATAAGAAATAGGAGTGGGGTGTGTGATGCCAAGTGGGGTGTGTGGTGCTGAGTGGGGTGTGTGGTGCTGAGCGGGGTGCGTGGTGCCGAGTGGAGTGCGTGGTGCCGAGTGGAGTGCGTGGTGCCGAGTGGGGTGTGTGGTGCCGAGTGGAGTGCGTGGTGTTGAGTGGAGTGTGTGGTGCCGAGTGGGGTGTGTGGTGCCGAGTGGGGTGTGTGGGGCCGAGTGGAGTGCGTGGTGCTGAGTAGAGTGCGTGGTGCTGAGTGGGGTGCGTGGTGCTGTGTGTAGCCGAGTGGAGTGCGTGGTACCGAGTGGAGTGCGTGGTGCCGAGTGGGGTGCGTGGGGCCGAGTGGAGTGCGTGGGGCCGAGTGGAGTGTGTGGGGCCGAGTGGAGTGTGTGGTGCCGAGTGGAGTGTGTGTGGTGCCGAGTGGGGTGTGTGGGGCCGAGTGGAGTGTGTGGGGCCGAGTGGAGTGTGTGGTGCCGAGTGGGGTGTGTGGTGCTGTGTGGAGTGTGTGGGGCCGAGTGGAGTGTGTGGGGCCGAGTGGAGTGTGTGGTGCCGAGTGGAGTGTGTGGTGCCGAGTGGGGTGTGTGGTGCCGAGTGGAGTGTGTGGTGCCGAGTGGGGTGTGTGGTGCCGAGTGGGGTGTGTGGTGCCGAGTGGGGTGTGTGGCGCTGAGTGGGGTGCGTGGTGCTGAGTGGAGTGAGTGGTGTTGAGGGGCGGGGTGTGGTGTTGTTGGTATTGATCATAAGAAATAGGAGTGGGGTGTGTGGTGCTGAGTGGAGTGTGTGGTGGTGAGTGGGGTGTGTGGTGGTGAGTGGGGTGTGTGGTGTTGAGTGGAGTGTGTGGTTTTGAGTGGGGTGTGTGGTGCTGAGTGGAGTGCGTGGTGCTGAGTGGAGTGTGTGGTGTTGAGGGGGGTGGGGGGTTGTGTTGTTGGTATTGATCATAAGAAATAGGAGTGGGGTGTGTGGTGCTGAATGGGGTGCGTGGTGCTCAGTGGGGTGCGTGGTGCTCAGTGGGGTGCGTGGTGTTGAGTGGAGTGCGTGGTGTTGAGTGGGGTGCGTGGTGCTGAGTGGAGTGCGTGGTGTTGAGTGGGGTGCGTGGTGCCGAGTGGAGTGCGTGGTGCCAAGTGGGGTGCGTGGTGCCGAGTGGGGTGTGTGGGGCCGAGTGGAGTGTGTGGGGCCGAGTGGAGTGTGTGGTGCCGAGTGGAGTGTGTGGGGCCGAGTGGAGTGTGTGGTGCCGAGTGGGGTGTGTGGTGCAGAGTGAAGTGTGTGGTGCCGAGTGGAGTGTGTGGTGCCGAGTGGGGTGTGTGGTGCCGAGTGGAGTGTGTGGGGCCGAGTGGAGTGTGTGGTGCCGAGTGGGGTGTGTGGGCCCGAGTGGGGTGTGTGGGCCCGAGTGGAGTGTGTGGGGTGTGTGGGGCCGAGTGGAGTGTGTGGTGCCGAGTGGGGTGCGTGGTGCCGAGTGGAGTGTGTGGTGTTGAGTGGGGTGCGTGGAGCCGAGTGGAGTGCGTGGTGCCGAGTGCAGTGCGTGGTGCCGAGTGGAGTGCGTGGTGCCGAGTGCAGTGCGTGGTTGGAAAGGCCAAGAAAGGTGGATCCAGAATTAGTAGAACCCCTCCCCTCCCCCCCCTAACCCGGATCTTCTTTATTTCCCAATCACAGAATTCAAGGAATGTTTTTCTCTGTATGATAAGAAGGGAAGAGGAAAGATCCTCACCGGGGACCTGATGACCGTCATGCGCTGTCTGGGAACATGCCCCACCCCCGCTGAGATCGGCCGCCATCTGCAGATCCATAAGATCGGTATGTACCGGTGAGAAAGCGAACCCATGAGAACATTTTCCTGCTTCCCTTCCAAGTCCATTCCCCGGAGAAGGGTTGGGGGGGGGGGAGGGTTTCTTGTTGTCCGTGTCCCCGGAGGGGAGATTTTCCCTCACTTCCCAGCATGCACCGGTGGCGGTTCGTCAATAGAGGGCGCAGGAGCGCCGCCCCCTCTCTCCTGCACCCGTCACTCAACAGTAAGATTCAAGCATTGCATGAATCTATCTATGGTCGCCGCTGCCGCCCCCTATTCAGGTTTGCGGCTCCTTGTTGGGCGCCGGCCGTCTGAATTACAGCGGCGGGGGCTCTAATAGGCTTCCAAATTGGTAAACAGCGGGCGCAATGCTGTGCGTTTGTTGTGTCAGGGAATGGAATAAATTGCTTCCCTAACACTGACCCGCCTCTCAGCCAATTAAGATGCTCAGGTCTGGTTACCTGTCACCTGATTGGCTGAAGCGACAGGCGCTGTGATGGGCGTCCAATCATAGAAGAGGACGGGAGAAGACATGGAGGACTAGGAGGGAGCGTGGAGGACAGCGCTGACCCGAGGGGGGGGGGGTACACTGGCGGCAATTGATGGGCAAACTGGTGGCAATTGATGGGCAAACGTGTGGCAATTGATGGGACAAACTGGCTGCAATTGATGGGCAAACTGGCGGCAATTGATGGGGCAAACTGGCGGCAATTGATGGGGCAAACTGGCGGCAATTGATGGGGCAAACTGGCGGCAATTGATGAAGCAAACTGGTGGCAATTGATGGGCAAACTGGTGGCAATTGATGGGCAAACTGGTGGCAATTGATGGGGCAAACTGGCTGCAATTGATGGGCAAACTGGCGGCAATTGATGGGGCAAACTGGCTGCAATTGATGGGCAAACTGGCGGCAATTGATGGGGCAAACTGGCTGCAATTGATGGGCAAACTGGCTGCAAACTGGTGGCAATTGATGTTGCAAACTGGCTGCAATTGATGGGCAAACTGGCGGCAATTGATGGGCAAACTGGCGGCAATTGATGGGGCAAACTGGCTGCAATTGATGGGCAAACTGGCTGCAATTGATGGGCAAACTGGCGGCAATTGATGGGCAAACTGGTGGCAATTGATGGAGCAAACTGGCAGCAATTGATGGGGCAAACTGGCGGCAATTTATGGGCAAACTGGTGGCAATTGATGGAGCAAACTGGCAGCAATTGATGGGGCAAACTGGCGGCAATTGATGGAAAAACTGGCGGCAATTGATGGGCAAACTGGTGGCAATTGATGGGGCAAACGGGTGGCAATTGATGGGCAAACTGGCGGCAATTGATGGGGCAAACTGGCGGCAATTGATGGGGCAAACTGGCGGCAATTGATGGGGCAAACTGGCGGCAATTGATGGGCAAACTGGTGGCAATTGATGGGGCAAACTGGTGGCAATTGATGGAGCAAACTGGTGGCAATTGATGGGCAAACTGGCGGCAATTGATGGGCAAACTGGTGGCAATTGATGGGGCAAACTGACGGCAATTGATGAGTAAACTGGTGGCAATTGATGGGGCAAACTGGCGGTAATTGATGGGTAAACTGGTGGCAATTGATGTGATGGGGTACTGGTGGCAATTGATGGACAAACTGGTAGCAATTGATGGGGCAAACTGGTGGCAATTGATGGGACACACTGGCGGCAATTGATGGGGCAAACTGGTGGCAATTGATGGGCAAACTGGCGGCAATTGTTGGGCAAACTGGTGGCAATTGATGTTGCAAACTGGCTGCAATTGATGGGCAAACTGGCGGCAATTGATGGGGCAAACTGGCGGCAATTGATGGGCAAACTGGCGGCAATTGATGGGGCAAACTGGCGGCAATAAATGGGGCAAACTGGTGGCAATTGATGGGGCAAACTGGTGGCAATTGATGGGGCAAACTGGCGGCAATTGAGGGGCAAACTGGTGGCAATTGATGGGCAAACTGGCGGCAATTGATGGGCAAACTGGCGTCAATTGATGAGTAAACTGGTGGCAATTGATGGAGCAAACTGGTGGCAATTGATGGGCAAACTGGCGGCAATTGATGAGTAAACTGGTGGCAATTGATGGGGCAAACTGGCGGCAATTGATGGGCAAACTGGTGGCAATTGATGGGCAAACTGGCGGCAATTGATGAGTAAACTGGTGGCAATTAATGGGACAAACTGGCGGCAATTGATGGGCAAACTGGTGGCAATTGATGGGGAAAACTGGTGGCAATTGATGGGCAAACTGGTGGCAATTGATGGGCAAACTGGTGTCAATTGACGGGGCAAACTGGTGGCAATTGATGGGGCAAACTGGCGGCAATTGATGGGTAAACTGGTGGCAATTGATGTGATGGGGTACTGGTGGCAATTGATGGGCAAACTGGTAGCAATTGATGGGACACACTGGTAGCAATTGATGGGACACACTGGCGGCAATTGATGGGACACACTGGCGGCAATTGATGGTTACAGTGGCTGCACTTGATGGGCACAGTGGCAGCGTTTAATGGCACGGTGGCTGCATTTGATGGGCACAGTGGCGGCAATTTATGTGTACAGTGGCTGCATTTGATGGGCACAGTGGCGGCAATTTATGTGTACAGTGGCTGCATTTAATGGCACAGTGGCTGCGTTTGATGGGCACAGTGGCGGCAATTTATGGGTACAGTGGCTGCATTTGATGGGCACAGTGGCTGCATTTGATGGGCACAGTGGCTGCGTTTTTCAGTTTGTTTGCGCCCCACCAAAAATGTTGAGCACCAGCCGCCACTGTCATGCACATAGGCAGTTTGCCCATTACGGCGCAACAAACCCACCATGTTTGGGTGCCTGGGAGGCCGATTACCACTGATTTTGGATCCTCGTAGGCGTGGCTCTTTTTACCATCCAGTAAAAATGACCAGAAAATCTGGAGATAATCTGACCCCACGTTATGGTTATTTTTGTGTCATTTCCTTGTTTTCTACAGCCAAAGATGGGGAAGTAGATTTTTCTACATTTTTGACCATCATGTACCGCCAACAAATGCAGGAAGACCCAGAAAATGAGATCATGGTCGCCATGCTGATGACTGACCGGCAAAAGAATGGATTAATTCCATTGGCTGAGCTCAAGGCCAAGCTTACCCAGATGGGGGAGAAGCTAACCCCTGAGGAAGGTGAGTTTTATTAAACATGTTTTTTATTTTCAGTAGCCATGTTTTTTGGTGTTTATCAAATGGTGCAAAAAAAAAATGTGGGATTTTTGTACAATAAAATGCTTTTTTCACAGTCTATTGAACAACACAACTTTATTTACAAAAGCAGCCAAGGGTTATACTGCCACCTATGGGAGAATATGACGATGGGCTTATAGAAACTGAAGGCCAACCCCGCAGGAGCTATAATACCCCCATCCCCACCCCCACCAATTTCACACCAGTTCTGTTGTAACAACCAGTCCAAAGACGAAAGGAAACATCCGGAAAGTATTCACAGCACTTCACTTTTTCCACATTATGTTATGTTACGGCCTTATTCCATAATGGATTAAATTCATTATTTTCCTCAAAATTCTACAAACCGTCCCCCATAATGACAACGTGAGAGAAGTTTGTTTGAAATCCCATGTACATAAGTATCTCAGGCTCCTCCCATGTACATAAGTATCTCAGGCTCCTCCCATGTACATAAGTATCACAGGCTCCTCCCATGTACATAAGTATCACAGGCTCCTCCCATGTACATAAGTATCACAGGCTCCTCCCATATACATGAGTATGACAGGCTCCTCCCATGTACATAATTATCACAGACTCCTCCCATGTACATAATTATCACAGGCTCCTCCCATGTACATAAGTATCACAGGCTCCTCCCACGTACATAAGTAGATGTAAGAGCCTGTGATACTTATGTACATGGGAGGAGCCTGTGATACTTATGTACATGGGAGGGGCCTGTGATAATTATGTACATGGGAGGAGCCTGTGATACTTATGTACATGGGAGGAGCCTGTGATGCTTATGTACGTGGGAGGAGCCTGTGATGCTTATGTACGTGGGAGGAGCCTGTGATGCTTATGTACGTGGGAGGAGCCTGTGATGCTTATGTACGTGGGAGGAGCCTGTGATGCTTATGTACGTGGGGGGAGCCTGTGATACTTATGTACATGGGAGGAGTTTGTGATACTTATGTACATGGGAGGAGCCTGTGATATTTATATACATAGGAGGAGCCTGTGATACTTATGTACATGGGAGGAGTTTGTGATACTTATATACATAGGAGGAGCCTGTGATACTTATGTACGTGGGAGGAGCCTGTGACACTTATGTACATGGGAGGAGCCTGTGATACTTATGTAGATGGGAGGAGTCTGTGATACTTATGTACATGGGAGGAGCCTGTGATACTTATGTACATGGGAGGAGCCTGTGATACTCATGTACATGGGAGGAGTCTGTGATAATTATGTACGTGGGAGGAGTCTGCGATACTCATGTACATGGGAGGAGACTGTGATACCTATGTACATGGGAGGAGCCTGTGATACTTATGTACATGGGAGGAGCCTGTGATACTTATGTACATGGGAGGAGCCTGTGATACTTATGTACATGGGAGGAGCCTGTGATACTTATGTACAAGGGAGGAGTCTGTGATACTTATGTACATGGGAGGAGCCTGTGATACTTATGTACATGGGAGGAGCCTGTGATACTTATGTACATGGGAGGAGCCTGTGATACTTATGTACATGGGATTTTTCATAATTTTTTAAAAATAAAATTGCACAGATATCAAATAAACTTTTTCACGTTGTCATTATGGGGGATTGTTTGTAGAGTTTTGGAGGAAAATAATGAATTTAATGCATTTTGGAATAAGGCCGTAAGGTCACAAAATGTGGAAAAAATGAAGCGCTGTGAATACTTTCCAGATTCACTGTATCATGCAGCGGTCAATCCCAGCAGCGGGAATCAGTGGATGCGCAGCATGGCCAAATGGCGCCTAATTCCTCCTGCTGTGGCAGTAAAAGGGTTAAAACAATAAAACGTATCTAAACCCAAGAACAACTTGTAATACATTGAAGCTTGTGATACTAGTCCATTGATGTGGTGGCTGCATTAGTTTTTTTTGTTCTTCAGGCTTTTTCTTTCATCTTCTGATCATGTGACCACTGTTCCCCCGGTGACATAATCACCAGTCCTTCCCACCTCCAGGAATGAACTATTTAAACACTGGGATGTACAGGAAGGGGTTAAAAAGATTTTTTTTTTTTAAAGGCTTAATAGATAAAATGAAGTCCCAGGTGCCCCCCGGTGCTCATTATCACTGACGGATCTGATGTGTTGATGGAGATATTAACAGGTTTATTTATTTGCAGTTAACGATCTTTTCCGAGATGTTGAGGTGACCCCCAATGGGATGGTGAAATATGAGGCCTTCGTCCGGAAGATCACACTCCCGATGCCCGACTATTAAATCGCAGACCGTTTTATTTTATGTTTTCTTTTTGTTTACACGTTACAAAGTTCTCAACCACACCGTGCATGACGGTCATTGATAATCAGCATGTTTTATTGGCAGGATTTCCCCCCCCTTCTGAGTCACCCCCTTTTCTCCACCCCCTACCCACCTCCGAGCACCTTCCCTTGGTTCCACCCCCTACCCAACTCCGAGCACCTTCCCTTGGTTCCACCCCCTACACACCTCCGAGCACCTTCCCTTGGTTCCACCCTCTACCCACCTCCGAGCACCTTCCCTTGGTTCCACCCCCTACCTACCTCCGAGCACCTTCCTGTGTTTCCACCCCCTAACCAGCTCCGAGCACCTTCCCTTGGTTCCCCCCTCTACCCACCTCCGAGCACCTTCCCTTGGTTCCACCCTCTACCCACATCTGAGCACCTTCCCTTGGTTCCACCCTCTACCCACCTCTGAGCACCTCCCCTTGGTTCCACTCCCGAGCACCTTCCCTTGATTCCACCCCCTACCCACCTCCGAGCACCTTCACTTGGTTCCACCCCCTACCCACCTCTGAGCACTTTCCCTTGGTTCCACCCCCTACCCACCTCCGAGCACCTTCCTGTGGTTCCACCCCCTACCTACCTCCCAGCACCTTCCCTTGATTCCACCTCCGAGCCCCCTACCCACCTCTGAGCACTTTCCCTTGGTTCCAACCCCTACCCACCTCCGAGCACCTTCCCTTGGTTCCACCCCCTACCCACCTCTAAGCACCTTTCCTTGGTTCCACCCCCTACCCACCTCCGAGCACCTTCCCTTGGTTTCACCCCCTACCCACCTCCGAGAACTTCCCTTGGTTACACCCCCTACCCACCTCCGAGCACCTTCCTGTGATTCCACCCCCTACCTACCTCCCAGCACCTTCCCTTGATTCCACCTCCGAGCAGCTTCGCTTGGTTCCACCCCCTCCCCACCTGTAAGCAACTTTCCTTGGTTCCAACCACTACCCACCTCTGAGCACCTTCCCTTGGTTCCACCCCCTACCTACCTCTGAGCACCTTCCCTTGGTTCCACCCTCTACCCACCTCCGAGCACCTTCACTTGGTTCCACCCCCTACCCACCTCTGAGCACTTTCCCTTGGTTCCAACCCCTAACTACCTCCGAGCACCTTCCCTTGGTTCCACCTCCGAGCACCTTCCCTTGGTTCCACCCCCTCCCCACCTTCGAGCACTTTCTCTTGGTTTCACCCCTACCCACCTCTGATTACCTTTCCTTGGTTCCACCCCCTACCAACCTCCGAGCATCTTCCCTTGGTTCCACCCCCTACCCACCTCTGAGCACCTTCCCTTGGTTATACCCCCTACCCACCTCCGAGCAACAATAGACCCCTCCCTCAACAGTAGATCCATCCCAGCAACAAAAGACCCCCTCCCTCAAAAATAGATCCCCCCAGCAGCTTGCATCAATGGACCCCCAGCACCCATTGCCAGTACATACATTCAGTGCTGGAGGGTCCATTGATGCTAGCTGCTGGGGGGATCTATTGTTGAGGGAGGGGTCTATTGTTAAGGGAGGGAATCTATTGTTGAAGGAGGGGTCTATTGTTGCGTTCCTTCATGTTCCTGCTATAAATAAGTATCTCTGCATATTAGTATGCTTACAGTGAGGTGTTACCTGTTTGCTATACATCTCTGCATATATATGTAATATGGAAATAATTAAAGACTAAAATATAAAACATTTGTTGTCATTAGAAAGTGATCCGGAAAGGTTTTGGGACGGTTACAATATTCATATCATGAGAAGTTGTCCGCACCGAGGTCGATTCACTAAAGGAGACATCCATGTCTTTATGGACCTTTCTTTGTGCTCTGGTGAGCAGTCATGTTGGAAAAGGAAGGGGCCGTCCCCCAAACTCCTCCCACAAAGTTGGGAGCATGAAATTGTCCAAAATGTCTTGGTATGCTGACGCCTTAAGAGTTCCCTTCACTGGAACTAAGGGGCCAAGCCCAACCCCTGAAAAACAACCCCACACCATAATCCCCCCTCCACCAAATTTAATTTGGACCAGTGTACAAAGCAAGGTCCATAAAGACACGGATGAGCGAGTTTGGGGTGGAGGAACTTGACTGGCCTGCACAGAGTCCTGACCTCAACCCCATAGAACAGAGGTCATGCACTGATGTTGGATGAGAAGGCCTATCTCTCCTGACCTCAACCCGATAGAACACCTTTGGTGAAGAATTAGAGTGGAGACTGCAAGCCAGGTCTTCTCCTCCAACATCAGTACCTGACCCAGGGCACGACTTAGCATTGGGCTTGACTGGGCTCAAGCCCATGGGCCCCGCCCAATAGGGGGCCCCCGGGCTCAATCGCGGCAACCCCCCTCCAGCAAATTTGCGGCAATCGTGGCAATTCCCTCCTGCAATTTCGTGGCAATTTCAGCAATCCCCCCCTCTCAACAACTTCGGTGGATGGATGTAATTCTCGGCTGCCCCCCCCCCCCCCACTCAACAACTTCGATGCTCCAGGGGGCGGGGAATAGTGTCCCATCATTAGTATCAGTGGGAGGAATAGTGTTCCATCATTGGTATCAGTGGGAGGAATAGTATCCCATCATTGGTGTCAGTGGGAGGAATAGTGTCCCATCATTGGTATCAGTGGGAGGAATAGTGTCCCATCATTGGTGTCAGTGGGAGGAATAGTGTCCCATCATTGGTGTCAGTGGGAGGAATAGTGTCCCATCATTGGTGTCAGTGGGAGGAATAGTGTCCCATCATTGGTATCAGTGGGAGGAATAGTGTCCCATCATTGGTGTCAGTGGGAGGAATAGTGTTCCATCATTGGTAGCAGTGGGAGGAATAGTGTCCCATCATTAGTATCAGTGGGAGGAATAGTGTCCCATCATTGGTGTCAGTGGGAGGAATAGTGTCCCATCATTGGTGTCAGTGGGAGGAATAGTGTCCTATCATTGGTGTCAGTGGGAGGAATAGTGTCCCATTATTGGTATCAGTGGGAGGAATAGTGTCCCATTATTGGTGTCAGTGGGAGGAATAGTGTCTCATCATTGGTATCAGTGGAAGGAATAGTGTCCCATCATTGGTGTCAGTGGGAGGAATAGTGTCCCATCATTGGTGTCAGTGGGAGGAATAGTGTCCCATCATTGGTGTCAGTGGGAGGAATAGTGTCTCATCATTGGTATCAGTGGGAGGAATAGTGTCCCATCATTGGTGTCAGTGGGAGGAATAGTGTCCCATCATTGGTATCAGTGGGAGGAATAGTGTCCCATCATTGGTGTTAGTGGGAGGAATAGTGTCCCATCATTGGTGTCAGTGGGAGGAATAGTGACCCATCATTGGTATCAGTGGGGGGAATAGTGTCCCATCATTGGTGTCGGTGGGAGGAATAGTGTCCCATCATTGGTATCAGTGGGAGGAATAGTGTCCCATCATTGGTATCAGTGGGAGGAATAGTGTCCCATCATTGGTATCAGTGGGAGGAATAGTGTCCCATCATTGGTATCAGTGGGAGGAATAGTGCCCCAAGGGCTGCATAAAGACTAGTAAAGGGCCACATCTGGCCCCTGGGCTGTATTTTGGAGAGCCCTTATCTAAAGCACAGCTGAGAAATGACTTACAGAGGAGGTCCACACAAAAAGTGTCGGGATTTTCCAACAACAAATGTTTGAGAGCTGGTTCTCAATTTTTCCGGCATTGTCTGTAGCCAATTCCGACGCACAAGTCATTTAAGTCATTTCTCAGCTGTGCTATAGACCAGGGCTCTCCGAAATACAGCCCAGGGGCCAGATGTGGCCCTTTACTAGTCTTTATGCAGCCCTTGGGGCACTATTCGTACGCATGCTCGGAAACAATTTGGCGCATGCTCAGAATCATTGAACCTAATTTTTCTCGGCTCGTCGTGCGTCTTGTACGTCACCGGCGTTCTTGACGTTCGGAATTTCCGACCAGATTTGTGTGACCGCGTGTAGGGAAGACAAGTCTGAGCCGACATTCCTTGGGGAAAAACATTCCAGGCTTTGTTGTCGGGATGTCCGATCGTCTTTTACGCGGCATAAGCGTCATACGAGTTCTTCACACTCTTTGTACATAACGCTCCCAGGATGGAATCTCTGACGGGGTCATTGACTTTTTTCCACTTTTTGTTTTTACAACCATTGGAATAATCCCGTGATTCCAGCTCTCAGGAAGATAGAAGTGAGTGGAATCCCCATGTCAGCCGCAACAGAAATAGATTATTTTTTACCAACATACCGTATATACCCGAATATAAGCCGAGGCACCTAATTCTACCAGAAAAATCTGGGAAAACGTATTGACTCAAGTATAAGCCTAGGGTGTCCATCTGCATGACTCACTTTCCCTCACTGTGTCCATGTGCGTGCCTCACTGTGTCGTCCATCTGCATGCCTCACTGTGTCCATGTGCATGCCTTACTGTGTCCATGTGCATGCCTCACTGTGCCCATGCCTCACTGTGCCCATACCTCACTGTGTCCATGTGCATGCCTCGCTGTGCCCATGCCTCACTGTGCCCATGCCTCACTGTGTCCATGCCTCACTGTGCCCATACCTTACTGTGCCATGCCTCACTGTGTCCATGCCTCACTGTGTCCATGTGCATGCCTCACTGTGCCCATACCTCACTGTGTCCATGCCTCACTCTGTCCATGTGCATGCCTCACTTTGCCATCCATCTACATGCCTCACTGTGTCCATGTGCATGCCTCACTTTGCCATCCATCTACATGCCTCACTGTGTCCATGCCTCGCTGTGTCCATGCCTCGCTGGGTCCGTGCCTCACTGTGCCCGTGCCTCACTGTGCCCATGCTTTACTGTGTCCATGCCTCACTGTGCCCGTGCCTCACTGTGTCCATGACTAGACTTAAATTTAACATGGGAGTATATAGAAGGGGTGCCCGGCTTTGAAAAATCGGTGCTCCCCAGCCGTAGGTCCTCCAGACAGCAAACTTTGCACACTTATAGAGGAAGGGTGAGGCTACGTGTGTGCCAAGTTTGGGGTCCAGAGGACTTGCGGCCGGCCGGTACCGGGTCCCCAAAGTCTGGGAGATCAGGCGCAAAAAGGTGACTTGAGTAAAAGCAGAGGGGGGCATTTTAAGCGCAAAACAATGTGCTGAAAAACTCGGTTTATACTCGAGTATATACGGTAAGTGAAAATCCAGATTAAATATTCCCCTCATAGAATACGAGGAACACGTCTTCCAGTGTACGGAGCCTGCACTGCACTTCACACTTCTGCCAGCAGATGTCTCCACCTTGAGGAAGGTACAAGTGTTGTCATTGCCGGCCTTCATCCAACAATAAGTCGTAGACCCAGGACATTCATTCTGTGCTAGGATTCCTTATTTATATCCACTCACCGGACCATTGTTTAGGTACACCTGGCTAGTACCGGGTATGTCTGTGATGGGGGGAATGCATGGTTGCAGGAAATTTACACCGTCTATGGCAGGCATGTCCAAAGTCCGGCCCGCGGCCCGCAGCCCGGTTTTGAACGGCCCACCTGGTTATCTACACATATATTAGTCAGATTCAAGTAGCTGTGCCTAACTTTAGGTCGGCGTAGCGCATCTCATATACGCTGCGCCGCCGTAAGTTAGAGAGGCAAGTACAGTATTCACAAAGAACTTGCGTCCTAAGTTACGGCGGCGTAGTGTAAATGGGCCGGCGTAAGCGTGCATAATTCAAAGTAGGCTGGTAGTGGGCGTGTTGTATGGTAATGAATTGTGACCTCACGTAAATGACGCGCCTAATGAATGGCGCATGCGCCGTCCGTGAATGTATCCCAGTGCGCATGCTCAAAATCACGTCGCAAATAGTCAATGCTTTCGACGTGAATGTAACCTACGCCCAGCCCCATTCTGAATCGGCTTATCGTGTTATATGCCGATCCCTGCTGCCTGTGAGGGGAAGAGGAGCGAGCGCCGCCGAAATAGCCCGAGCCGAGTGTACTGTGTGCTCAGCTCCGCTCGCAGTCCCGCCATTGGACGTGCGTTATGTCTATCATAGGAGCCGGGCCAAGGGGCGGGACTGCGAGAGGAGCCGATTACACCCGTATACACAGGACATCTCAGCGGCAAAATTTAAAACGAATAAAGCTTAATTTTTGGGCATGGCTGGCTGCAGATGGACACTGATCATTCCTGGTAATGGTGAGTGCATTCCTGGCAAAGATAGGTGCTGCATTACTGGCAATGGTGTGTGCTGCATTCCTGGCAATGGTGTGTGCCGCATTCCTGGCAATGGTGGGTGTTGCATTCCTGGCAATGGTGGGTGCTGCATTCCTGGCAATGGTGGGTGCTGCATTCATGGCAATGATAGGTGCTGCTTTTCTTGTAATGGTGAGTGCATTCCTGGCAATGGCGAGTGCTGCATTCCTGGCAATAGTGGGTGCTGCATTCCTGGCAATGGTGAGTGCATTCCTGGCAATGATAGGTACTGCATTCCTGGCAATGATAGGTACTGCATTCCTAGCAATGGTGGGTGCATTCCTGGCAATGGTGAGTGCATTCCTGGCAATGATAGGTGAGTGCATTCCTGGCAATGGTGGGTGCATTCCTGGCAATGGTGGGTGCTGCATTCCTGGCAATGGGGAGTGCATTCCTGGCAATGGTGGGTGCATTCCTGGCAATGGTGGGTGCTGCATTCCTGGCAATGGGGAGTGCATTCCTGGCAATTGGGGGTCTGCAGATGTGCACTGACCCTTATTTTGCTTCACAGTTCTTTATTTAAAATGTTTTGTTTTTTTCCTGAAACTTCGCTCTTAAAGTGAAGGTGTGTGTTATACGCCAATAAATACGGTATATCCAAATAACACGCCCACACTCATCTCTTCACCACACACAGCCACAAAGGCAAGGGAATTCTTGTTGGGCGGCGTATTGGCTGCTCGGAGGAACACACTTAGACCGACTTTTAATGGTTCAAAGAATATCGGGCAAAATGGTCGGCCCTCACGCATGTTCACTTCATTAAATCTGGCCCTCTTTGAAAAAAGTTTGGACACCCCTGGTCTATGGCCTGCCTAAGTGCCTATATAAAATCTTTTGATGTTTAAATTCCACCACTAGTGGAAGATCTGAACCACACACACCACCACCTCTGCGCCTTCTACATCCCTTGTACCCGCTGTAACTCCGGTGATAAAAACTTCAATAACACAAGACAACTAAGAATCGGGACACGGCTCTTGTTATAAGTCGGGTGGCACCGGTACCAAGTATTTTTTACGAGGAAACACAGTAGTAAAATGGCAGACGCTAGGCGGCTCTCTCGTTCTGGGACGACCTCGTATGATGTTGTCCCACTCTCGCCGCGCTAGTGCGGGAACGCAGTGATCGCGCGCACGCTGTGGCGCATCCCCGATCTTGGTAAAGAGCCGATGACGAAGCTCTTTACCCATGTGATCGGATGTGTCCAATCTCAGCTGATCACATGTAAACAAGGAAATGCCAGTTATCGGCTTTCCTCTCCTCACACTGACATCGCATTTCTTCACAGGGGAGACCTGTACAGGTAATCAGGACACTGATTAACAGTGCAGACCCAACACGGATACCAGTCAGTGCTGCCTTTCAGTGACACCAATCAGTGCTGCATATTAGTGCCACCTATCAGTGCAGCATATTAGTGCCACCTATCAGTGCTGCATATTAGTGCCACCTATCAGTGCTGCATATTAGTGCCTCTTCAACAGTGCCACCTATCAGTGCTGCATATTAGTGCCCCCTCATCAGTGCCACCTATCAATGCTGCATATTAGTGCCTCCTATTAGTGCTGCATATTAGTGCCTCCTTATCAGTCTGCATATTAGTGCCTCCTCATCAGTGCCACCTATCACTGCTGCATATTAGTGCCACCTATCACTGCTGCATATTAGTGCCCCCCTCATCAGTGCCACCTATCAATGCTGCATATTAGTGCCACCTATCAGTGCTGCATATTAGTGCCTCCTCATCAGTGTCACCTATCACTGCTGCATATTAGTGCCACCTATCAGTGCTGCATATTAGTGCCCCCCTCATCAGTGCCACCTATCAGTGCTGCATATTAGTGCCACCTATCAGTGCTGCATATTAGTGCCTCCTATTAGTGCTGCATATTAGTGCCTCCTTATCAGTCTGCAAATTAGTGCCTCCTCATCAGTGCCACCTATCACTGCTGCATATTAGTGCCTCCTCATCAGTGCCACCTATCACTGCTGCATATTAGTGCCCCCCTCATCAGTGCCACCTATCAATGCTGCATATTAGTGCCACCTATCAGTGCTGCATATTAGTGCCTCCTCATCAGTGTCACCTATCACTGCTGCATATTAGTGCCTCCTCATCAGTGCCACCTATCACTGCTGCATATTAGTGCCACCTATCAGTGCTGCATATTAGTGCCCCCCTCATCAGTGCCACCTATCAATGCTGCATATTAGTGCCACCTATCAGTGCTGCATATTAGTGCCTCCTCATCAGTGCCACCTATCAGTGCTGCATATTAGTGCCTCATCAGTGCCACCTATCAGTGCTGCATATTAGTGCCTCCTCATCAGTGTCACCTATCACTGCTGCATATTAGTGCCACCTATCAATGCTGCATATTAGTGCCTCCTCATCAGTGCCTCCTCATCAGTGCTGCATATTAATGCCACCTATCATTGCTGCATATTAGTGCCACCTATCATTGCTGCATATTAGTGCCACCTATCAGTGCTGCATATTAGTGCCTCCTCATCAGTGCCACCTATCAGTGTCACCTATCACTGCTGCATATTAGTGCCACCTATCAATGCTGCATATTAGTGCCTCTTCAACAGTGCCACCTATTAGTGCCTCCTCATCAGTGCCAACTATCAATGCTGCATATTAGTGCCTATTCATCAGTGCTGCATATTAGTGCCTCCTCACCAGTGCCACCTATCAGTTCTGCATATTAGTGCCTCCTCATCGATGAAGGAGAAAAAGTACGAATTTACAAAGGGTTAAATGTGTCCCTAGGGGCTGCGTGCGAACTGTGTGGGGAAAGACAGAGATCCATGTTCCTGCTTAGCAGAAACACAAGACCTCTATCTTCTCCCCTTGTTTACATAGGCAGGCCACCGGTTCTGCCTCTCTCTGGAACAATTGCGGGGTGGCCGGAGGACATTGGGTTGCGCTGGACCTGCTGATTGGCTTCCCCTCTGTCCAATCGGCACACCCCCTAGTAGCTATTGCATGAAATGACGTACAGGTACGTGATTTCGCGCATTAGAGTCGACCTGCCACAGTACAAGTACATTAGGCGGTCGGCAAAGCACAAGCGCACACACATAGGTAGATTCACTTACAGATGCCTAAACTTGCGGCGGCGTAGCTTAGCGTGTTTAGGCTACGGCGCCGTAAGTTAGCTAGGCAAGTACATGATTCTCAATGTACTTGCCTGCTATGTTACGGCGGCGTAGCCTAAAGCGGGCGGGCGTAAGGGCGCCGAATTCAAATGTGTGTAAGGGGGGCGTGTTTTATGCTAATAAGGCTTGACCTTATTAGCCTACATTTCCCAGTGTGCATTGCGGCTAAGTACGCCGCACGGGACTATTGATTTCGACGTGGATGTAAATCGCTATTCGCGGCCGACGTAAAAATTTCGAATCTCGAAGCGGGAACGGCGGCCATATTTTTACATTGCTATTCCATCTAATAGATGGAATAACTTTAGGCCTGATAATGGCTTACGGAAACGGCGTAAATGTACTGCGGCGGCCGGGCGTACGTTCGTGAATCGACGTATCTACTAATTTATATATTCTACGCCGACCGCAATGGAAGCGCCACCTAGCGGCCATCCGAAATATTGCAATCTAAGATAGGACGGCGCAAGCCGTCCTATCTTAGATATGTTTAAGCGTATCTCTGTTTGAGAATACACTTAAACATAAGTCGGCTTAGATTCTGAGTTAGGTCGGCTTATCTACTGATAAGCCGGCCTAAACTCTTACTGAATCTACCTAAATATCTCCAGAACGGTAACAGAAAGAATTCTGCATCGAGTGCACCGACAAAGAAATTCTCCCCACTATTATAATCAACCTCCACTGTACCACCATATTGAATGATCATATCACTACCAGTACCGTGTCAGGTTCGTCTAGTGCCCGGGGCAAGGAACCAGAACTGCGCCTCCCACCGTTAACCACTTGCTTACTGGGCACGTAAACCCCCCTCCTGCCCAGGCCAATTTTAAGCTTTCAGCGCTGATGCATTTTGAATGACAATTGCACGGTCATACAACACTGTACACAAATTAAACTTTTTTTTCCCCCCACGAATAGAGCTTTCTTTTGGTGGTATTTGATCACCTCTGCGGGTTTTATTTTTTGTTAAAAAAACAGATTTAAATATATATATATATATTTTTTTATATTATGTTATAAAATTTTGCAAACTTAATTTTTCTCCTTCATTGATGTACGCTGATGAGGCTGCACTGATGGACACCGATAGGCTGCACTGATGGACACCACTGGTGGGCAATGGGAGGTGGCACTGGCAGGGGGTACGGATTTGCACAGATGAGGCAGAATTGCCTCTTCGGGACCAATGTCCCTTGCACATAAGGCGGTGATCGGCTTTTTTTCTCCTCACGCTGTTAGCGTGAAAAAAAACAACCAATTAGCTTTTGTTTACATCACGTGATCAGCTGTCATTGGCTGACAGTTGCTCACGTGGTACGGGGCTGGGATCGGCACATTACTCAGATCTGTAATATCCCAAATCTCAGTGACTCTGTAATCAAAGTGCGCGAAGGGAAGGAACGTTAATTGACGGCCTTCCGGCAAATGAGGTCCGTGCTGTGGCCGTCATTCAGCCATAGCGCAGATCTCAAGAGGTTAAAGCATGATGTAGAATAGATTTATTGCCGTGTCCATTCTCTGACTCCTTAGTCTGCTGTGCCCAGGGCAGCTGTTCCTCCTGTCCACCCCTTGTCCCAGCCCTGACCACTACAAACAATTTTGAAGACCAACATGAATCCTGATGAGATTTGTCCCGTCTATTGGATGATGAGCTATGTCCCATCTACTGGATGATGAGCTATGTCCCATCTATGGGATGATGAGACTTTGTCCCGTCTACTGGACGATGAGATTTTTGTCCCATCTATGGGATGATGAGACTTTGTCCCGTCTACTGGATGATGAGCTATGCCCCATCTACTGGACGATGAGCTATGTCCCGTCTACGGGACGATGAGACTTTGTCCCGTCTACTGGACGATGAGACTTTGTCCCGTCTACTGGACGATGAGACTTTGTCCCATCTACTGGATGATGAGCTATGTCCCATTTATGGGATGATGAGACTTTGTCCCGTCTACTGGACGATGAGATTTTTGTCCCATCTATGGGATGATGAGACTTTGTCCCATCTACTGGATGATGAGCTATGTCCCATCTATGGGATGATGAGACTTTGTCCCGTCTACTGGACGATAAGCTATGTCCCATCTATGGGATGATGAGACTTTGTCCCGTCTACTGGATGATGAGCTATGTCCCGTCTACGGGACGATGAGACTTTGTCCCGTCTACTGGACGATGAGATTTTTGTCCCGTCTACTGGACGATGAGATTTTTGTCCCGTCTACTGGACGATGAGATTTTTGTCCCGTCTACTGGACGATGAGATTTTTGTCCCGTCTACTGGACGATGAGATTTTTGTCCCGTCTACTGGACGATGAGATTTTTGTCCCGTCTACTGGACGATGAGATTTTTGTCCCGTCTACTGGACGATGAGATTTTTGTCCCGTCTACAGGATGATGAGACTTTGTCCCGTCTACTGGACGATGAGCTATGCCCCGTCTACTGGACGATGAGACTTTGTCCCGTCTACTGGACGATGAGACTTTGTCCCGTCTACTGGACGATGGGACTTTGTCCCATCTACTGGATGATGAGCTATGTCCCATTTATGGGATGATGAGACTTTGTCCCGTCTTTTTCTCCTCACGCTGTTAGCGTGAAAAAAAACAACCAATTAGCTTTTGTTTACATCACGTGATCAGCTGTCATTGGCTGACAGTTGCTCACGTGGTACGGGGCCGGGATCGGCACATTACTCAGATCTGTAATATCCCAAATCTCAGTGACTCTGTAATCAAAGTGCGCGAAGGGAAGGAACGTTAATTGACGGCCTTCCGGCAAATGAGGTCCGTGCTGTGGCCGTCATTCAGCCATAGCGCAGATCTCAAGAGGTTAAAGCATGATGTAGAATAGATTTATTGCCGTGTCCATTCTCTGACTCCTTAGTCTGCTGTGCCCAGGGCAGCTGTTCCTCCTGTCCACCCCTTGTCCCAGCCCTGACCACTACAAACAATTTTGAAGACCAACATGAATCCTGATGAGATTTGTCCCGTCTATTGGATGATGAGCTATGTCCCATCTACTGGATGATGAGCTATGTCCCATCTATGGGATGATGAGACTTTGTCCCGTCTACTGGACGATGAGCTATGTCCCGTCTATGGGACGATGAGACTTTGTCCCGTCTACTGGACGATGAGACTTTGTCCCGTCTACTGGACGATGAGACTTTGTCCCGTCTACTGGACGATGAGACTTTGTCCCGTCTACTGGACGATGAGACTTTGTCCCGTCTACTGGACGATGAGACTTTGTCCCGTCTACTGGACGATGAGACTTTGTCCCGTCTACTGGACGATGAGACTTTGTCCCGTCTACTGGACGATGAGACTTTGTCCCGTCTACTGGATGATGAGCTATGTCCCATTTATGGGATGATGAGACTTTGTCCCGTCTACTGGACGATGAGATTTTTGTCCCATCTATGGGATGATGAGACTTTGTCCCATCTACTGGATGATGAGCTATGTCCCATCTATGGGATGATGAGACTTTGTCCCGTCTACTGGACGATAAGCTATGTCCCATCTATGGGATGATGAGACTTTGTCCCGTCTACTGGATGATGAGCTATGTCCCGTCTACGGGACGATGAGACTTTGTCCCGTCTACTGGACGATGAGACTTTGTCCCGTCTACTGGACGATGAGATTTTTGTCCCGTCTACTGGACGATGAGATTTTTGTCCCGTCTACTGGACGATGAGATTTTTGTCCCGTCTACTGGACGATGAGATTTTTGTCCCGTCTACTGGACGATGAGATTTTTGTCCCGTCTACTGGACGATGAGATTTTTGTCCCGTCTACTGGACGATGAGATTTTTGTCCCGTCTACTGGACGATGAGATTTTTGTCCCGTCTACTGGACGATGAGATTTTTGTCCCGTCTACTGGACGATGAGATTTTTGTCCCGTCTACAGGATGATGAGACTTTGTCCCGTCTACTGGACGATGAGCTATGCCCCGTCTACTGGACGATGAGACTTTGTCCCGTCTACTGGACGATGAGACTTTGTCCCGTCTACTGGACGATGAGACTTTGTCCCGTCTACTGGACGATGAGACTTTGTCCCGTCTACTGGACGATGAGACTTTGTCCCGTCTACTGGACGATGAGACTTTGTCCCGTCTACTGGACGATGAGACTTTGTCCCGTCTACTGGACGATGAGCTGAGCTTTCTTCACTTACCTACAAGGGAAGCTCACATGAAGACAACACATGAAGAAGAAGAATGTAACACAACAAGACATCAGAATGCTTTTTTATTACATCTAAAGACTTCTACAGAAACAGATAACATTCAATAGGTAAACAATTTTTCCAATGCAAGTAATAAATATTTTCACTTGGTACTTTATACAAACTGACATTGGCCTATAATACATGTTTAAAAGCCTTTCAGCTGGTCTGGCATGCCATATGAACACATCTTTAAGGCAATGAGTTACGAGTTCGGATCAAGGAAACCAGTGACAAGTTCTGGTGTCGTTGTGTACATTAACATCTGCCGCTCTTGGTGGCACAGATTGCCTTTTCAGTGTGGTGCTTTTTTTTTTTAAGCTCAGGAGACTACAGGGGTTCCTCACAGGTTAGCAGGGTACGCAACACTACAGTGCTTCAGTACAGTTAGCCAACCTGGAAACTGCGCCCTAACAAATTCAATGTGTAATGCATAAATGTATGGCAAACACCACGTCATCCCAATGAAACAAATAGTCTGATGGGGTGCATGCCATTTTTATTGCCGGCCAATATGTAAACTGAAGTCCATGGCTGCCCATAAATGGATGATCAGAACAGGAGATGCCCTCAATCTTTATCGGACAAGGTGATGACCCCAAGAGTCCAGAACAAGAGATGCCCTCAGTCTTTACTGGACAAGGTGATGACCCAAGAGTCCAGAACAAGAGATGCCCTCAGTCTTTACTGGACAAGGTGATGACCCAAGAGTCCAGAACAAGAGATGCCCTCAGTCTTTACTGGACAAGGTGATGACCCAAGAGTCCAGAACAAGAGATGCCCTCAGTCTTTACTGGACAAGGTGATGACCCAAGAGTCCAGAACAAGAGATGCCCTCAGTCTTCACTGGACAAGGTGATGACCCAAGAGTCCAGAACAAGAGATGCCCTCAGTCTTCACTGGACAAGGTGATGACCCAAGAGTCCAGAACAAGAGATGCCCTCAGTCTTCACTGGACAAGGTGATGACCCAAGAGTCCAGAACAAGAGATGCCCTCAGTCTTCACTGGACAAGGTGATGACCCAAGAGTCCAGAACAAGAGATGCCCTCAGTCTTTACTGGACAAGGTGATGACCCAAGAGTCCAGAACAAGAGATGCCCTCGATCTTTATTGGTGATGACCCAAGAGTCCTGTAATGCCATGTACACACGATCGGAAATTTTTAACAAGAAAACCATGGATTTTTTCCCAACTGAATTCTGGCTCAAAATTGTGTTGCATACACACGGTCACACAAAATTCCGACAGTCAAGAAAACGGTGACATACGACACTACAACGAGCCAAGAAAAATTAAGTTCAATGATTCCGAGCATGCATGTTTTTTTTGCACGTCGGAATTACATACAGACAATTGGAATTTCCAACAAGAACTTTTCCCGTCGGAAAATTTGAGAACCAGCTCTCAAACTTTTGCTGTCGGAAATTCTGATAGAAAAAGTATGATTGAGTCTACACATGGTCGGAATTTCAGACCAAAAGCTCACATCGGACTTTTCTTGTCGTAAATTCCGATCGTGTGTACGCGGCATTAGAGTGAAAGTACTGCAGGTGAGGATTGCAGTGGGTCCCGACACAAACACTGCCAAGGTCTCCTGGTCCATCATTCCTGACCTGTTTATGGGCAGCCTGGGGCTCAGCAGAATAAGGGGCCCCACTAAACCTTATTCAGTAGAGCAGAGAAAAGTACAGCAAAGAAACCATTCACATTTTAGCTCAACGAGTTAGATTGCTATTCCTTCCACCACTCGATTTGAGAAGCATGGGATAGGCTAAACAATTAAATATCACCATAATCATGAATTGGTTGTTACTGCTTTCCTTCCTCCTTTTGTTTTGCCAGCAGGGGCACTTCATCTTTCATGTAGGTCCCTGTAATGGTCCATATGCTGTTTGAAAGTTTAGAGTGTGTGGATATAACTTCAACAATCCACCCCTTCTTTCTTTCAATCCTCTACTGAGAGATGTGGCTGCGCCTACTGAACACACACAGTAAACAGGCACTGTGCTATTCCTGTGCAAAGTGGAAAATACATAAGTGGTATAGACATGGCTGGAACTTGGGGGGGGATGGGGCTGTGCAGTAGGACAGTATGAGCACAGCTTCTTTCCTCCACCTCCTCTCACACAGCTCAGATCAATTCTCTTACATGCTCTATCTGCACACTGTGTAGCTGCCTGCTATGCTGCACAGCAGTTTTCATCTTCGAACTTCACAGGTCAGAACTGCTGCATAGCAGGCAGCTACACAGTGTGCAGATAGAGGCTACCTGTAAGGCCGCATTCACACCTGAGCGTTTGTCGCCTGAAGCTCCAAAACGCTAGAGGGGAAAAAATACATTATTCTCAAAGCGCGAATCGGGCGGATTTGAGCATTTTTGAACGTTTGTATTCCCATAGAAACAAATGGAAACGCTCGATTCAAGCGTCTAGCGCGACAACAAGCGTTTCTACGGGCGTTATGTCGCTTTGATCTGTTCTGTGAAATAGAACATTCACCCAGGAAGAAGATAAAAAAAAAAAAATCTACAAACATAACAACAAGTGATCATTTTTCCTATTGGCTAAGGCCTCGTACACACCGGCGGATCTGTCCGCTGAAAACGGTCCGCCGCCGGATTTCTGTCTGATGGTTGTACACACCATCAGACAGAAATCCGCACGGACACGATACGCGGTGCTGTGGCCGCAAAGATGACGCGGCGACGTGCGCGGCCCTGGAAGGTCAATGCTTCGACGCATGCGTCTAAACACTTTGAAGCATGCGAGGGCTTTCGGCCGATCGGACACGTCCGGTGAGTCTGTACAGACGACCGAACATGTCCGACGGACAGGCTTCCAGCGGACATGTTTCTTAGCATGCTAAGAAACATTTGTCCGCTGGAAACTGTCCGATCCGCCGGACAATTGTCCGGGCGGCCGTACACACGACCGAACATGTCTGCTGAAACTGGTCCGTCGGACCAGTTTCAGCGGACATGTTCGGTCGTGTGTACGGGGCCTAAAATAAAAAACGTTGAAGTTCAAAAACGTTGGACAACGATGTATGCAAACGCGCAACAAAATACCGGAAAAAAACGTCCGAAAACGATACGCTCAGGTGTGAATGCGGCCCAAGAGAATCGATCTAAGCTGCATGCCTTGTGAGAGGAGGAGGGAGATCAGACAGAGGAGACGGAAAGGAGGTGGATCCCGACAACATGAGAGAAGTCCATAGCCCTGCCCAGAGGTATTTTCCTTGATTTTCAACAGAAAGCATGCACTTCTCAGAGGGCAGGGGAAACTTTTATGTATTAGCAGTACACAGGGAATAGGATAAAGCTTTTTTTTTAAAAAAAAAAAAGAGGAAACCCATACTTTTTTTTTTTTAATTAGGCATTGATGTCCATAGTGTTGTTTTTTGAATCTCCAGCATGCCTTCCGTGGGTATAGAATTGCGTATATGTGTTTGTACGATATTATTGTTTTATTTCTTGTGGTTGGACTTTTGTCTTTTTTCAACCTAACTATGTAACCAATGCCTGAATATGCCATGGTGTGGTGAGAGTTTAGGAGGACTTTTTAAAAAAAACAAAAAAACAAAGAGCTACTGCAGATTTATTAACACTTTCAACTTGAGGATCCAACCTTCCCCCACTGTGCTGAAGCACCACCATGAAAAATGAACCACGTGTACTACCAAGATGGCGAGATGCACCAACAAGCCGACCAAATCCCCAATTCTAGCAAAGGATGCTTATACATTAAAAAAAAAAAAAAAGTAAAATCACAAACACAGCACATTCCTTCTAGATCAGATACAGAGCACTCCATGTTCCCACCACTACCCTCCTTATAGCATATACTCAGCAATGATCACCCCCAGGGTGCAACAATTATGAACAGAGACCAGGGCGTAGAGCCGGATACCTTTGAGGACAATATTTCAGTAGTAAAAAAAAAATGTAACAGCCTTCAGGAAGATTGAAAATTCTGGTTTCTTTTGTCATCTCTTCCATGTTTAATCTGAATAAAGCCGAGATTATGTACTTCAATTGTGAATATGTGCTTTACGCATGCCTGTCGCAAAACTAAAAACCTTTAAGATTGACCATATTGTACAGCAGGCATCAAACATTGTCTACAAATCCTGTGCAGGACAAACGCTATGGGCTCTCCATGAAGGCTGAGAAAGCCATGATACAGAACTAGCATTCAGCAATGCCCACCGATTCTATGTCCTACTATAGGTCCACTGATGATCCCTCAGAAGCCAGTAAGGTGCAGGAGATGGAAGAGGGAGGACAGAGCTGGCCACCACAGAACATGGTCGTATTATCAATGCATCCCAGCGTATGAGGGATCCACTAGGAGCAGTTTTAAACAATTAGGGCCCCTTTCAAATTGGCAGACGAACCGGGTCCACCTGTCAGTCATTTAGGCAGAAACGGTTGGACCATCAATTGCCCTCTACGGGGCAGCAGGCTTCAACGGACATATGTTCATTGTACACCCGCCAAAATCCGATCCAATAAAAAAAAAAGATGGATGGCAATCTGTTCAGTCCACAGAGGTACAAAACGTGTGGCCCACCACCTGCTGCAGAACTACAAGTCCCATGAGGCACTGCAAGGCTTAAAAACATGACTCGCAAAGGCATGATGGTACTTGCAGTTCAGTAACAGCTGGATGGCCACAGGTTGAGCACCCATTGTCTAGCGCAGGGGGTGTCAGACTCAATTTCTTCGTAGCCCGCATCAGCATTATGATTGCCCTCAAAAAGAGCCAGTTGTATCTAAGATTAGATGTCCAGCGCATCCCCTTCCCTTTACATTAGATGTCAAGAGCCACCCCACCATCAAAAGTGGAGTCCCCGAGTCTCCCTTACATCACAGTGCACCCCCCCTTTCCTTATGCTGCTGCTGGGAAGAAGCTGGATGCATTGCTTGAAAGCAGAACGTAAGGGTCTGGAGCTCTTCTGCAGCCACATGAAATGGCCTGGAGGGCTGGATTCGGCCCACGGGCCTTGTATTTGACACCTGTAGTCTAGCGCAGTGGTCATCAACCCTGCCCTACAGGACCCACTAACAGGCCAGGTTTTATGTATTACCATGGGGAGATGCAGTCTAGAATACGGCAATCACTGAGCAGCAAATGATATCACCTGTGATGTATTTCAGTTATCTTGCAAACCTGGCCTGTTAGTGGGCCCTGTAGGACAGGGTTGATGACCACTGCTCTAGCGGATCGGATCTGATGGCTGTCGGGTGTAAAGCAGTGGTTCTCAAGTACCCACAACAGGCCAGGTTTACCTTTATCTTGCACAGGTGCTTTAAAGTGTAAGTAAACACCCCCCCCCCCCCCCATCCCCATCGTTTTCAGCCAAGAAAGCTGCCATCTTTGCCTCTGTTGCACATGTGATCAGTTTAGACACCAGCCATTGGATGGCTTGACAATTTGCTTGAGCGCACAACCAATGGTAGTGTTTAATTCCTGACACATGCAGGAAATGAAACAGTTTTATGGATGGGTTTACTTCAGCGTCAATGTCTTGGTATTTTGGACAGCTATTTTATCGAAAAGAAATTCCCAAAACACTCGTGGACAGGGTTGAAAACCACTGGGGGGTGTAAAGGACAGTTGGTCCATTTACATCCGACCACCCAGCGAGGACAGTGCGCTATGGCCGTGTCTGTGTCCAGCCTGCATAAGCGGAGCAGACACAGACAAGCCATCAGCCTGCTCAGCAGACAGATTCCCTGCTGTGCTGGCAGAGAGTCCAACCCATGTGAAAGGGGTATTTGTAACAACACAGTTCTGCTTTAAGAAATCACATACCGTATTTATCGTGTATTGTCGGCAATGCTCGGCTACCCGCGCTGACGTCCTGTACGTCCAGGTCGCGAGCGCGGAAGTTGCCGAGACTGCCCGAGTGTACTGCGCTCGGTATAGGTCGGCGCAGTGTTCAAAACTCGGCGCGGGAAACGAGCGAGGACGCCGCAGAAGAGGACACCCGACGCCGCAGAAGGACGCTGAACCCGACGAGGCCGCCGCGCAAAACACCAAAACTGTAAGTACAAAAAAAAACGTTTTTTCCACAGGATTCAGGGTCACTTTAGGGGTGCGCGGTATACGCAGGAGCGCGTTATACCGCGATAGATACGGTACTTATTTTTGAAAGTCAAGTTTACAAGCTGCTGTAATAGCCAAGCTTTACCTCTAGATGGCATCACTGGAAACCTGGATTTGGGACCAAGAGAAAAAAAAATTCTCCTTGAATAGAATTCTAAAATACTTTCTGATTAAAGACAGACTTCCTGTGTTAGGAATAAAAAAAAAAAAAAAAAAATAGCTGAGTAGAAAAATACATTTGGGGGTGTGTGTTTAAAATAAATAAATAAAAGGAAGACTTTGGCAAGAAGCCATTTACATTGTCCCGACAAGGTTTAAAGCGGATGTGCCACGAAAAAAAATTATTAAAAGCCAGCAGCTACAAATACTGCAGCTGCTGACTTTTAATATTAGGACACTTACCTGTCCTGGAATCCAGCGCCGTCCACAGCAGAGGACGAGCAATCGCTCGTCACTCTGCTGCTCCCCCCGCCATCCTCAGTGAGGGAACCAGAAAGTGAAGCGCTGCGGCTTCACTACCCGGTTCCCTACGGCGCATGCGCGAGTTGCTCTGCGCCGCTGATTGGCTCTCGCTGTGCTCTGCGAGCCGAGTGTTCCCAGAGCACAACAGGGGAGGACAGGAGGTGACGTTCTGCCCGCAGTTAACCCGAAACTGTGTGGCCGGAAGTGGGTGCAAATACCTGGTCTTTAGACAGGTATCTGCACCCCCCTCCCCCCTGAAAGGTGTCAAATGTGACACCGGAGAGGGTTCCGATCAGCGTGAGTTCCACTTTAGGGTGGAGCTCTGCTTTAATGCACCAGAAAAGGGTATAGTTCTTACAGTTATGGCTGTTTGAATGCCGAGGGAAATCCAATCTACTTCTAGAGGGAAAGACAAGAGCTACCAGCAATTAGAAAGATGGATCTACACAACTTTACATAGAAGAGTATGTCCGGGATTTACAAATATACAAGCTTATGTGTGCTGAAGATCAGGGGCAACCCTCTGTTCCCAAGGAATTTACACACCACCCCGATGTCTGAACATCGAGTGCACGACCGATCGACCTCAGACAATATGACACCTTCTACAGCAGTGGTTCTCAACCTGGGGGTCAAATGACGATTTGCCAGGAATCACCAAATCCTGGGATGTTTCTGAAGCTCACGCTACTCTCCCAACCTTTTCGCAGCCACCCAGCAGGGCTGTTTCTGAAGCCCCCATTTCACGGCACGGCATGGCGGGGGGGGGGGGGGCAGAGACTACAGGTCAGCTGACTGGTGAGGAATGTGATGTGGGAGGGGCTGGAGGAGACCCTGTCTCCTGATTTGGGCATAGGTATCACTGCTACGAGACACCACAAAGCCGGAGACACAGGGAGTAACACTACCTGTGATTAGAGTTGCCATTATAAGTCCCCACTACAGTTCTCAGATCAGCAGATGACCTTGATCAAGAACACCCACGTTGGCCGATCAGAACTCCCCACCAGCACTGCCACTCATCCCACCACCAAGGAACAAAAATAGAAAATAAAGGAGAGGGAGAGAGGAAGAGAAAATAAAGGAGAGGGAGAGAGGAAGAGAAAATAAAGGAGAGGGAGAGAGGAAGAGAAAATAAAGGAGAGGGAGAGAGGAAGAGAAATTGGGATAGCGAGTGATAAAAGGGAAAGAAAGAGAACAAAGAGTAGTACATCATAAAATGTACCAGAAGGGGTTTTAATACAGTGAAAGCGATTCAGGGAACGCTAAATGTCCGTGGGTTAGGGGCGCAAATTACATGTCCTGCCTTGGGTGCTGACAACCCACACTACAAAAATAATTTTACCGTTAGGGGTCCCCACAACTTGGGAAATGTAATCAAGGGGTCACGTCACTAGAAGGTTGAGAACCGCTGCACTACAGGGATCGGTGTGAATGGCAGCAGATTGAATTATGTAGCAATTTAGAATTGAAGACAAATAATTGCCAACTGAACATTTGTCCAACTTATACATCCTAAACCCGACATCCATCACTCAGACCACCACACAGGAAGAAGCGTGGGGGGGGAATACGAGGGATGTACCAAAAGTAATGCAAAAATTGGCATAACTTTTTGTTTTTATTATTACCCTACATGGGTCATTCAAATTTCAGAGGTTAGTGTGTGTATGTATATATATATATATTTTTTTTTTTATTTAAAAAAAGCAGCCCATAAAGATTTGATTTTCTTTCCTGCCACCTAGCCGGCAGAGGAGGGAGGGTGATTACTGCGAGCAGCTCTAGCCAACAGTAGTCCCATGTTAAAAAAATTTTTTTTTATGGCAAATCTATATAGCCGCTGGTAGTGATCCCTTGTTTAAAGAAAAAAAAAAAGAAAAATCCCTGCCTATAAATGGATTTAATCCTAGACAATCCCTGCTAAACCAAATTATTTTCAATCCATGTACGGCCAACTTAACCACTTACAGACCAGACACCGCAGTTTTACTGTGGCAACATGGCTCAGCTGGGTGAAACGACATTATGTTACGTTGCTTCACCCTGTCACGAGGGGCTTCGATCTAAGGTAAGCAATTCATAATGAGCTAGTATGCTAGTCATACTAGCTCATTATGCCTTTCAGGTTTATTTAAAAAATATATATATATATATATATATATATATATATATATATATATATATATATATATATATATATATATATATATAATTCAGGGATTTACAACCCCTTTTAAAGGCTCAGTTCACCTTTCTGAACATTTGAGAATAACCCCTTTAACTCTCTTTGCAGGTAAATAATGGATTCCAAGCAGAAGCAATGTGCCGTCATTGAGTTCTTGATGAAGGAGGGGTGCAGGACGTCCACAGAAGACTACAAAAGGTTTACAGAGATGCCCCATTGATAAGACATTGCTTGTCCATGGTGTCCTTTCCGTAAACATTCTGTAGTCTGTGGATGTCGGACATCCTGCTCCCCTCCATCAAGAACGCAATGACACATTGATTTTGCTTGGAATCCATTATTTACCTGCAATGGGGGGGGGGGGGGGGGGGGGACAAATTTTTTTTGAAGAACCTATGCAACTTAAAAATGTTTTGCCTCTTTGCATTATTTTAGGTATATCCCACATATAAGCACCTTAAAGAACTTTAGGGGGAGGGAGGGGTAGGAGATTATACATAATTTTATTTTAGAGCTGCACAATTAATCATGAAGAATCGAAGTGGCTCCCGCGGGACTGGGCGTTCCTATGCAGCAGGTGATTGATTGACGTGATGACAAACTACCCCCCCCCCTGTCGCATAAGGAGCGTCACGAGTTGCCGAAAGAAGCCAAACGTCGGAGCGCAGGCGCCGTATAGCGCCGACTCGCAGTTCGGCTTCTTTCGGCAACTCGTGACGCTCCTTATGTGATGGGGGGGGGGGGGGTAGTTTGTCATCACGTCAATCACTTACCTGCTGCATAGGAACGCCCAGTTCTGCGGGAGCCTCTACCCGGAAGCCGGGGGGGGGGGGGGGGATTTGGGGGGATGGCTATACGATACTATGTACAGCAAAAAAAAAAAAAAAAAAAACACGCATACTGTCAATGTAGCAAGTGAGCTCAATGTAATGTTAGAAGAATGTTTTAGGGTGAACCTCCGCTTTAAATACAGTGTTTGGAAATCCGACGGACTGTTTACAGGTTAGATTTTAAAAGCAGCAGCAAACCTGCTGACCTCACATGGTTGCTAATGTGACAGAACACCTCTCATTTTCACAATTAACATGTAAACCGTCCGTTGGATTTACATATACTGTATTTAAGCACATAAGCTCCGTTTTGTGTTGAAAAGAACTTAAATCTAAAACTCCGTTGGGTGTAACAAGATGTCCGTTTGCCTCCTTCTCACTCTATCATTACTGTGCAATGGTGTGGGGTGTAGCAAGATGGCGGCGACAGAACATCACTTCCAGGGCAATCTGTGATGGGGAGCCGAATGTGACAGTACAACGGCGTGTAGCTTAAGGAAGTTATACCATTAAAAGACCAAACCTTTTCTGACATTTGTTGGTCACAAGTTTAAAAAAAAAAAATTCTGCTAGAAAATTACTTGGAACACCAAAACATGAGATTATATATTTTAAACAGAGACCCTAGAGCAGTGGTCATCAACCCCTGTCCTCAGGGCCCACTAACAGGCCAGGTTTGCAAGATAACCGAAACACATCACAGGTGAGATCATTTGTTGCTCAGTGATCGCCAATTAATATTTCTTATGGATTGGAGTTGCCGTCTATTTTATGCACAATTTCAAAGTCGCAGTCATTGTGAACGAGGGAGGGCCAATCGAGATCGGGCCAATCGAGGGAGGGCCAATCAAGATCAGGCCAATCGAGGGAGGGCCAATCAAGATCAGGCCAATCGAGGGAGGGCCAATCAAGATCAGGCCAATCGAGGGAGGGCCAATCAAGATCAGGCCAATCGAGGGAGGGCAAATCAAGATCAGGCCAATCGAGGGAGGGCTGATCAAGATCAGGCCAATCGAGGGAGGGCTGATCAAGATCAGGCCAATCGAGGGAGGGCCGATCAAGATCAGGCCAATCGAGGGAGGGCCGATCAAGATCAGGCCAATCGAGGGAGGGCCGATCAAGATCAGGCCAATCGAGGGAGGGCCGATCAAGATCAGGCCAATCGAGGGAGGGCCGATCAAGATCAGGCCAATCGAGGGAGGGCTGATCAAGATCAGGCCAATCGAGGGAGGGCTGATCAAGATCAGGCCAATCGAGGGAGGGCTAATCAAGATCAGGCCAATCGAGGGAGGGCTGATCAAGATCAGGCCAATCGAGGGAGGGCTGATCAAGATCAGGTCAATCAAGATCAGGCCAAACTACATGATCAATCTTAGGACTGCTTAACAAAAAGAGAACCCAAGCAAGACAAATCACTTGATTTTAAAATGCTGCGTATTTCGGTATTTTAGACTATTTATGATTCTCCGTGTACACCTTAGACCCCGATGGAGGAAAGTAAAGCTATAAGAGCCAGCAGAGCTACGCTTGGCATGCTTTACATGCTCCGTGCTCCCTGTTATCTCCTGCATGGCCAATCCACATCCTGCGCAATTTCCAATGGCTATCAGTCAGAGGGTACTGCACTGCTTCCATCTCCTGACCCACACCCACCTACCCTGTATACCAATGCTGGGCAAACCTTGGCCTTACAGGTATTGTAGAGCTACAAGTCCCATCATGCCTCTGGGAGTCACGTTTTTTGCCATTGGTCTTGCAATACCTCATGGGACATGTAGTCCTACAAAGGCTAGAGGGCCACCGTTTGCCCACCCCTACTGTATATGGTAGGGTTGCACCGATATCAAGCATGTCCACGAGTACTCAAAGGCTCCGATACCTGAAACCGATCCCATTGCGTCCATACAAAATGAATGGGCTCACACTGCAAAAAGAATCAAATGCGATTTGTACAGGAATGCACATTTTTGTCTGAAGTGCATGCGGTTTCCCACACCACTCTTGTGTGAAGTCAAGCTTTTCATAGCGCTTTTGAACCTGGTTCCACCAGCTCAGGCTCCCATTTCGACTTAAAGTGTTACTAAACTCATTAATGTGAAAATAGTTCATCACCTCCACAGCTGATACATCTTTTTACATTAAAATATTGCCACTAAACACCTTTTTAGTTGACCTGTATACCATGGTTATGTGATAAACTGCAGGGTCCACCCAAGTGCTGAGAGTTCAGGTAGGAGGAGATATCCACTACAGCCTTTGTCCTCATGCCATTCTGGGAGGTGGATCATCCACAAATCAAGATGTGACATCCCACCCACAGTGTTTTTTAAGTTACTGGGCATGGAGGAGCGAGGGACCGGGCTGTCATTTAGGAACTGTATACACGCCCACATGTGTGATGTCAATATCATGTGACCGGAGCTAGCTCAGCACAAGGAAATGTTCTCTCCCGCAATAGAGACCAAACTGAGCATTGGGCGAGTCGCCTCTATATGGCGCCTGCGCACAGACGTTCGGCAACTCGTGACGCGGCTGTATGCGCCGAGGGGGAAGCTTTTGTCATACGTCAAATCACTTAGCCTGTGCATAGGCACGCCCACTCCCGCGGGATTCTCTACCCGGAAGCCGGGGGGGGAACAACGGTATGTACGGCAAAAAAAAAAAAAAGATCAGCATACTGTCAATGTCGGAAGTGACCTCAATGTAATGTTAGAATTTTTTTTTTTAGGGTGAACCCCCGCTTTAAACTTGAGGGTGGAGTGAAAAGCGGTGTGGGCGTGGCCTTGTTGGGAGCCCAGGCTGAGGCCATCATACACCTCACAGGCTTTTGTTGTGATGTGCGACTTTTGACCATTACGGCACCACCTCTCCTGGAGGGCAGCAAAGCTGGAGACACCATCCCTCGAACAACAGACCACACTAATGTGCAAGAGTTGTGTGCGTTTGCTCCCATCCGACTTCACACAGGAGCAGTGTGGGAAACCGCATGCAATTCAGACAGGAATCACATTGCTGTTTAAAAAAAAATAAAAAAAATCACATGGTATTTGCAGTGCGATTTGAGCACATTCATTGTGTATGGACTCCATTTGCACCAGGTATTGGTACCGGGAAAAAAAAAGGATTTTTGTACTCACCGTAAAATCCATCTCTTTCGTTCATAGACGGACACAGCCTTCATTGACCTTAGGGTTATTCTTCTTCCTACCAGGAGATTTTCTCCTGGTAGGAAGAAGCATAACCCTAAGGTCAATGAAGGCTGTGTCCGTCTATGAACGAAAGAGAAAAATAAAATAAAAACAACAGTATTGGTACAACCCTAAAATATAGTTCACTGAAAAGAGGAAAAAAAAAGAAAGATCTCTATAACAGTGATCATCAACCCTGTCTTCAGGGCCCACTAACAGGCCAGGTTTGCAAGATAACTAAAATACATCACAGGTGATATCATTTGCCGCTATGGGACTGCAGTATTCTAGTCTGCATCTTCCCCCAAGGTAATACATAAAACCTGGCCTGTTCATGGGCCCTGAAGACATGGTTGATGACCACTGCTCTATAAGACTATGCATTACAGGTTATCAGTTTAAGCCAGGGATCCTCAAAACTGCAGCCCTCCAGCTGTTGCGGAACTACACATCCCATGAGGCATTGTAAAACACAGACATGACTAGGCATGATGGGAATTGTATTTCCTAAACAACTGGAGGGCCGTAGTTTGAAGACCCCCTGGTTTAAGCCAACTGACGTGGTGGACTCTGACTTTTCTATACGGATTGTTCTTATCCTAAAAATTGTCACCAGACCATGCAATGGAAGAGTGTTAGCTCTGTGTCACTACCAACCCTAGTCTCAGAAATTGTAGTCGGCTCACCGCTGGGCCAGAAAAGTAAAAAAAAAAAAAAAAAAAAAAAAAAACTTACAGCCTTTTCAGTAACTTAGCTTTCAGTGCTGATGGGAACAGAAGTGCTTTGTTTTTGTTGAAATGTTCATTTGGCAGCAAAAAAAAAACAACAACAAATAAGATGCCAACCAACCCACCCCGATCTTCTCCGAGCACCACCTAGAAGAGCAATGTCAGGATTCCCATGTGTACTGGTGAAGACTTCCACAAGATCCAATAAATACTTTTTAAAAAGTGCAGGAAATGAAAAATCAGACAAAAAAAAAAAAAAAAAGGAGGAGGCGCTTCATTGCTGTGTAGGTTCAGGAATGGAGACCGAGGAAAAACTGATTGACATAAGCATGTGACCAGCAGGGGAGGGAGGGGTGAATAAACCAAACCAATACTGTGTCTGCTCTAAAGGGTTCAGTAATGGGTAATGCTCAGAAGCCAGAAAAACAGACCAACCAACTGGTTGGGGGTGGGGAGGGGGGAGGTCTCCAGAACAAGAGTCAGTCTCCAGGATCAAGTTGGAGAAAAAAAAAAAAGGAAAAAAAAAGTGCAGAGGGAAGAGGTGGGTTCACGTCTCAGTTTTTGTTAGGGGGGGGACGAGTAAAGTTTACGGTTTATATACAAAAGTAAAACTGAAAATATAGTTCTGTTCTCTGTACATGTCTCTTTGTTAAACGTTTCATAAAAAAAAAAAAAAAAAAAAGAAGAATAAAATAAAGGAATAGGGTGACAAGCGGAGGGTCCAAATTCCCTCCCCAAAGTGTTCCTCATCTGTGGGGATCAGTCCAAAGAGATAACATCTGGGATTATGCCGTACAGAGAAGAGCTGTCCGCTGGCCCCCGGTTGGCTGCGTTGTGGCTGTCGCGGAGGCTGTTCGAAGATATTAAACTGCTGTTGCTGCCACTGTTGCTTCCGTTGGTCGCAGGTAGATTGGTGCTCGCCCCCGCGCTTAGCTGGTCCAGGAAGATTTGCGAGGAGGTGGTGTACGGGAAGAATCGCGACGAGTGAAGGAGATCCGGCTCTTCGGAAGCGGCGGCGGCAGCAGCGGCCAGGAGAGATGTGTTGTAATGCTGAAGGAACGAACAGACACATTAATAGGGGTGAAAGCACACAAAGCAAAAAAATAAATAAAATGTAATTTATGACCCACAACAAAATATTACAGGTGCCGCTCATACCAGGTCCTCTTGTATGACGAACTGCTAGGACAACCTACAAGGACAGCGCTCATCACAGCTCAATACATTCAGTAGGCAAAGGAAGTCCTAAAAGTCGCACTTTACAAGCCTGAGCACCAACCAGGACACGCTCACACCAACGGATAGGCAGTTGCAGGGAATTCTACCCAGTTACCCAAGGGTGGTTTATAGAAGAGCTCCAACATTAAGGGATCTGGTAGCAAAAAACGTTCCTGACCCCCCCGGTGAGAAATAACCTACTCACCTTCTATCAGGGAAAAGGGTTCTTCCCGTGTAAACGGTGCTTTGCGTGCAAACAAACTAATTTTAATGGACAAAAATGTTCCAAATTTATATCTACAGCAACGAAGAAAGAATATGACATAAAGGACCTCATTACTTGTAGGACTGAGGGGGTAGTTTATGTTTTGGAGTGCTCCTGCTCGCTTCAGTATGTTGGACGCACCAAGCGGCCTATGTGGAAGCGCATCAGGGAGCATGTCCAAAATATACAGAAAGCCTTCCCAAAACACAATGTGTCGCGACACTTTGATTTGTGCCATCACAATAACCCTAAGGAAATTAAATTTTGGGCCATTGCCAAATACACTCCACACTGGAGAGGCAGTCACAAAATAAGGGAACTTGGTAAATCCGAGTCTCGTTGGATACATGAGATGCGGACTCTATCCCCTAATGGTCTGAACATTGAATTTGATTTAAATTGTTTCATTTCTGATTTTTAATCTTTTTTCTTGGGTCTAATTAATTAATAAATTTTTAATCAATTCTTAATCTATTTTTTGACATATGTATGTATTATTAATTGATGCTTTTACATATTCTCAGTGCAGATGTATATGTATATATATTAATTTTAACAATTTAAAAACATATTTCTTGTTTAGATAACACCGAATAGGTATGTTTTGTTATGGTACCTTATGATTAGTTTGGTACTTAGCCACTAGAGGGCTTCATTCAGCAATTCGTTTTTTAACTTAATATTTTAATGGTCTTTTATAAATTATATGTAATAAACTTCATGTATGTCCATGTATCTGCATTGTGCAAACATAGAGTCCGCTATGTGTAGAAGTCTTGTTGCCCCAATGATGTTTGTTTTTTCCCTCTGTTGCTCACGCTGACAGCGAGGTGGCTATTTAAGCACAGGCTATCCTCAATCACGTAGTAACCCATGATTAAGTCACGTGTCCGTGACGTAACGCGTAGGGAGGAGCCTACAGTGACAGGACGATCGAATCCGAGACCATCGGATCCGACTGAGGAGACTGCACACTGAGCGGCGTTTCATGCTTAACACAAGAGGGGATTCGCGAGTGCACTTGCTGATGTATTGGATCATTTTATCCACTTGATTTTGTTTATTGCGCAATGAGGTCTTGTCTTTCTTTTCTTATACATATCTGCCACTGAGTGCCCGCTCACCAGACTGCAGCAGTTGAAGCGCTGGGATCTGCATTCTGAGTGAAGGAAGGCATCGTATGTTTTTTCCTCAATGGGACTTATTGGTTGATCACTGTGCACATGTTTGAGGACATGCCACATGATTGATGTGTATTTAGTTTCACATTTGTCCCACAGCTTATTGGTTTTGCATGGAGATTTGTTTCTCCCTGAACAATTTTGTACGTTTTACACCTTATAAGTTAATATTAGCGCATCTATATAATTTTTCACTGTCTTTATTTTTGATTTGGTATCACTTAGATAGCAGCTGCATTATTTAGTTTTTTATAATTTTTTTCTGTAATTATTAATTTAATAACGCATTTGACTTCACCCCCCGGAGCTTAAAGTGATACTATAGGTTCGGTAAAAAAAACTTGCCTCCACTGGACGGCTCGTTTTGCACAGAGTGGCCCCGAACGTCCTCTTCTGTGTTCCCACGGAAGCTCTCTCGTCTCCTGCCCACATCAGATAACCCCCACTAGGACGCACTCTCCCAAGGGGGGGGGGGTTAAATGCAGACGGGCTCCCGTATCCAGCATTATGCATCCATAGCCGCCCTGCGTCATTGGATTTGATTGACAGCAGCAGGAGACAATCGCTGCGCCGCTATCAATCTATCCAATGAAGAGCCAAGAACCCGTGGAGAGAGCGATGGTTGGATCGCACCCACAGAAATTTGGGGCTCAAGTAAAACAGGGGGGCCAGACACTGCAAGGTTTTTTTTCCCCCCCATCTTGATGTATTACAGGGGGGCCATACACTACAAGATCCCCCCCCCCCCCATCTTAATGCATAGGATGTATTAAAGGTGAAAAAAAAACACGAAGACAAGCCCTTTAAGCTTGGGGGTGGAGTGAAAAGCGTTGTGGGTGTGGCCTCATTGCAATCTATGCATTAAGGTGAAAAAACATCTGGTGACCCGCCCTCCCTTCCACAGAACTGATTCTTGTTTGATTGGCCACTGGAAAGCCTCCTGTCCTGGAGGCGACTTGAAGTTGCCTTGTACTGTCCTGGAGGTAACATAAATACTCAAGTCGTGTCCAAGTTGCCTCCCAAAGTCGTGCTGGAAATAGTGTTGCCCCTGTGTGAATGGGCTCTTACAAACGCTTTAATGGGGGAAATTCATCAAACCTGGAGCAGCTGTGAATGGCATGGCAAGCTAGGCAAGACTTGGACCAGACAACTAGGATGTTCTTCCCACACACACACACACACACACACACACAAAGCAGACTGAAAAAGATGGTGTAAGTCCCCCAGGGGAGAAGAACAGCTTCTCTCTCCAATCTTATAGGCAACCCTATAATAGGTTCTCCCGTTTCCCCTTAAAGAAACCACATAATACAAACAGGAGATGGAACACATCAAGGCAATTATACTCACTTGGTTGTCTCCAGACATAAACTGAAAGAAGTCCAATCCTGGTGAAGGGATGGGAAAAAAAAAAAAATTGAATTAAACAATGCTTAAAAAGTAAAATAAAAAATATTGTAAAATGTATGCACATTTAAAAGTAAAAAAAAAAAAAAAAAAAAAAAGTATAGTATAGAGCAAGGGGGTTTAGGGGTACCTTACATTTTTTTAATTTACTTGTTTTCACACTTTAAAAAAAAGTGTGAAAAAAATAAAAAAATAGTGATCCAGTGGTAAATCGGACCACTCTGGTTAGAGAATCGCTGGCTGCTAAAAAAAAAAAAAAAAATACCGGGGGTTATAGCATATTGCTGCAGCCATAACCCCGGTATTCAAATGTCAAGTGAGGACGTCTTGACTATGGCCTGGTTGGCAAGTGGTAAATCTTCCAAGGGATGCAAGGCACTTGGTGGTCCCGTTCCAATCACACACCCAGAAAAGTGAAAACCGGTTCACTTTACAGAATGAACATTAAACATAACCCCCCCTCGACCGTCTACTTGGACAAACCACGCAGGGGCGGAGCCTGGTGCTGTCAGCAGAGTGGTACTGTATCACACAAGCAGCAGGTAGCCAAGCAGCCCACAGCTGATGAAGATTTTCTGCTCTATGTATGCCGGGTGTATTACACAGCCTCCACCAGTGCTTGAATAACCAGCTGATGTGCCCATGTTCTGCCGATTCTTTGTGATTTTTATACATTGAATAAAGATGCTTTTAATTAGGGGAATAATATTTGGAGCCCCCCCCCCTACATAATACCATCACCAATCATGGGGATTGGAGCCGCTTATTATTGGTTTACACCTCTGGCAGAGTTTTATTCAAGCAGTTGAGGGATCACCACAGTTATAGATTTGTCTTCTACAGAAGAGTCGCTGGCTATTTTGTACATAAGATTTTTGCACATAAGGTTTTGTGAACTACTTTGATGATATAATCTATAGATTATGAGCAGGACGTACGGAATTGTTTGGTACTTTTATATGCACCAGGCACATTATTATGAGTTTAGTTTCACTTGTCATTTCCTTGATCCGATTGGGTTTTTAGGATTTAATCAAAACCTTTTTTTTTGGGAGGCAAAGACTAGCACTGTACTTCATGGAAGACCTATGTTTTCAAGTTTGTATTAAACATACCATAGTTGCCTTCCTGCAGTTCCTGTGTCACTCCCATTGGCTGTCAGGTGACCCCAACAAAAAAACACCCAATTATGAGAAACAGGTGACAAACCCCCCCCCCCCCCCCCCCCTTTAGGAAGATGCACAATGCTCTGGATACCATTAGGTTACAAGGGACCCAAGGAGGGCTGGGGGATAAAGAACCCATTACTTTGCCCAGAATGTACTGCTCATTAACCACTTAAGCCCCGGACCAATATGCAGCCTAAAAGACCCAAGGGGTTTTTACAGTTCGGGACTGCGTCGCTTTAACAGACAATTGCGCGGTCGTGCGACGTGGCTCCCAAACAAAATTGGCGTCCTTTTCCCCCAACAAATAGAGCTTTCTTTTGGTGGTATTTGATGACCTGCGGTTTTTATTTTTTGCGCTATAAACAAAAATAGAGCGACAATTTTGAAAAAAATGCAATATTTTTTACTTTTTGCTATAATAAATATCCCCCAAAAACATATATACATTTTTTCCCCCCTCAGTTTAGGCCGATACGTATTCTTCTACCTATTTTTGGTAAAAAAAAAATAAATAAAAAAAAAAAAAATCGCAATAATCGTTTATCGGTTGGTTTGCGCAAAATTTATAGCGTTTACAAAATAGGGGATAGTTTTATTGCATTTTTATTTTTATTTATTTTTTTACTACTAATGGCGGCGATCAGCGATTTTTTTCGTGACTGCGACATTATGGCGGACACTTCGGCCAATTTTGACACAGTTTTGGGACCATTGTCATTTTCACAGCAAAAAATGCATTTAAATTGCCTTCTTTATTGTGAAAATGACAGTTGCAGTTTGGGAGTTAAACACAGGGGGCGCTGTAACATTTAGTGTTCACTTAGTGTGTGTTTACTACTGTAGGGGGGTGTGGCTGTAGGACTGACATCATCGATCGAGTCTCCCCTATAAAAGGGATCACTCGATCGATGCGCCGCCATAGTGAAGCACGGGGAAGCCGTGTTTACATACGGCTCTCCCCGTTCTTCAGCTCCGGGGAGCGATCGCGACGGAGCGGCTATAAACGAATAGCCGCGCCGTCGAGCACGTACAGGTACGTTGATGTGCCTGTCCGTGCCATTTCTGCTGACGTATATCTACATGAGGAGGTCGGCAAGTGGTTAAAGAAGAAGTACAGCCAAAAGGTTCATTGTGCACGCCTGTGGCCCGCTGACCTCACAGAGCTGATCCAGGCTGGGGAAAGATTGCGACAATAAAGTCCACAAGTCTGGACAGCCACCTGCCACAGCCTCCCAGTGAGACGCCGAGAGCCCGGGCGAGCCACTCCCACCATCTTCCAGTGGGTGCAGGGGGTGGTGGGGCAGAGCAGAGAGCCAGTAATTGACGGTCACCTGCTCACTCACGAGCGAGCCAAAGACCGAGCAATCTGCAGTCTTTGAGCCGGCAGGGGACCAATGCTACATCCACATAGGCAAGTATGATTTACAAAAAAACAAACACAAACACACACACACCAAAAAAACAAACACACACACACACACACACACACACACACACCAAAAAAACAAACACACACACACACACACACCAAAAAAACCACACAAAAAACACACAAAAAACACACACAAAAAACACACTTCTCTTTTAAAGTGAAAGACAGACTGACTCCTACCTAGCTGGTCATACGGCATCGGCGTCATATGGAAGGGATGCCTGTAGTCCTGGATCAGTGGGGAGTTCATATATGTTGAATCCACAGCTGGCAAACTGGGAGTTCGAGATATAGGAGAACCCTGGTGTGGCAGAGTCATCATGCTAGAAGAAAAAAATAGAAAAAATAAAAAGTCACCAATAGCTTCTGATGTTCACATTTGTCTGTCATTTTTGTGCCGTTATACCAGATTTCATCAGCAGATGGCAATGCAGGTGAAATGTGAACCTCTCAATGTCCCTACAAAGACAGCTAAGAAACAGGTGAGAACACTGCAAATGCACTTTACTGTGAACGTGACCTGGCCTAGTGTACAGGTGCTAGTCTTCAATTTGATCCCTGCGACGCGCCGCTGTTGGATCCTGTACTTCAAATTGTACACGACTGGCGAAAGGTTAAGTTCTGCATTCCTCATTCAGCCGTCAAACCTAAATGGCAATAGAGGTACCGGCATTTGAAATTGGAGTAACAGGATCTCAATTTAGGAGACATTGTGGACGCCGCGATCCAACAGACTTCACAGGGATTAATTGGAAGATGAACATGTACTTGCAGGAACACAAAGGACTCTACTTACGGTTCATCCGGAAAGTATTTCACAGCTCTTCACTTTTTCCACATTTTGTTACAGCCTTATTCCAAAATGGATTAAATGTATTTTTTTTTATTCTACAAACAATACCCCATAAGGACAATGTGAAAGACGTTTGTTTGAAAGCTTGGCAAATTTATTAAAAATAAATGTATAAAATCCCATGTACACAAGCACCACCGGCTCCTCCCCTGCACACAAGCACCACCGGCTCCTCCCCTGCACACAAGCACCACCGGCTCCTCCCCTGCACACAAGCACCACCGGCTCCTCCCCTGCACACAAGCACCACCGGCTCCTCCCCTGCACACAAGCACCACCGGCTCCTCCCCTGCACACAAGCACCACCGGCTCATCCCCTGCACACAAGCACCACCGGCTCCTCCCCTGCACACAAGCACCACCGGCTCCTCCCCTGCACACAAGCACCACCGGCTCCTCCCCTGCACACAAGCACCACCGGCTCCTCCCCTGCACACAAGCACCACCGGCTCCTCCCCTGCACACAAGCACCACCGGCTCCTCCCCTGCACACAAGCACCACCGGCTCCTCCCCTGCACACAAGCACCACCGGCTCCTCCCCTGCACACAAGCACCACCGGCTCCTCCCCTGCACACAAGCACCACCGGCTCCTCCCCTGCACACAAGCACCACCGGCTCCTCCCCTGCACACAAGCACCACCGGCTCCTCCCCTGTACACAAGTACCACAGGCTCCTCCCCTGTACACAAGTACCACAGGCTCCTCCCCTGTACACAAGTACCACAGGCTCCTCCCCTGTACACAAGTACCACAGGCTCCTCCCCTGTACACAAGTATCACAGCCTTTGCTCAATATTTTGGTGAAGCTCCTTTGGCACCAATTCCACTCTCCAGTATTTCTGAGTATGATGCTACAAGCTTGGCACTCCTATTTTTGGGCAGTTTCTCCCGTTCTTCTTTGCAGGACCTCTCAAGCTCCATCAGGTTGGATGGGGGGCGTCGGTGCACAGACATTTTCAGATCTCTCCAGAGATGTTCAATCGGGTTCAAGTCTGGGCCACTCAAGGACATTCCCAGAGTTGTCCTGTAGCCACTCCTTTATCTTGGCTGTGTGCTAAGGGTCGGGTCGTTGTCCTGTTGAAAGATGAACCCCCAGTCTGAGGTCCAGAGCGCTCTGGAGAAGGTTTTCATCAAGGATGTCTCTTTACATTGCTGCATTCATCTTTCTCTCCATCCCGACTAGCCTCCCAGTTCCTGCCTCTGAAAAACATCCCCTACAGCAGGACGCTGCCACCACCATGCTTTACAGTAGGGATGGTATTGGCCAGGTGATGGGCGGTGCCTGGTTTCCTCCAGACATGACGCTTAGATTCAGGCCAAGGAATTACATTTTTGTTTAATCAGACCAGAGAATTTTGTTTCTCATGGTTTGATAGTTCTTCAGGGTGCTTTTTTTTGTGGCAAACTCCAGGAGGGCTGTCATGTGCCTTACCGAAGGAGTGGCTTCCATCTGGCCACTTCCCCATACAGGCCTGATTAGGAGTGCTGCAGAGATGATTGTTCTTTAGGAAGGTTCTCCACAGAGAAACACTGGAGCTCTGTCAGATTGACCATCGGGTTCTTGGTCATCTCCGTTGCGACCTGGCGCCCGGATATTGTCAACTCCTGCCTACACTTTGTCTGAAGAAAATCCGATGGTGTGTACGAGGCTTTAGATAGCTCGGCAAGCTCAGTGCACCGCATTGATCGACCTCTATGGAAGAAATGTTTGGCCAACATCTCCGCATAAGGCCATTCAGCCCCAAGAAGTTCTTGGAAGGATCAGGAGGAAAGTCTGGGTTGCCTCGCACAGGAGGTATTAAGGCGGCGTACAAAATCGCAGCGTTTTGTCCCACCAATTGTGGCGACAAATTGCGGCGTTTGGTACCACGATTTGCGGCAACAAAACGCTGTGATTGTGAATGCAGCCTCACCCCCTCTATGGAGATGGTTCACATCTCCTATGCCGAACACCAAAAGCCGCCTGAAAAAAAGGTCCGGGACTTTTTTTCAGGCGGCAGGCGTACGGCGTGGAGATGTGAACCATCTCTATAGAGGGCAATGTGTTTTCATCCCTCCAGCGTCTCGGGGCTGCTGCGGCGTCACACTACAGGCGACAAAACGCCTAGGTGTGAATGGGGGCTAAAACATAATTTAGCCGATATTGCGTGTGTATAACATGCTCTGTCAAAGACATGGAGATAGCGCCAATAAGGGCATGTAAAAGGTTGGCGACTTGTTCCTTGAAAAGCCAGGGAACCACACAATTCAGAATCAAGAGATCAAAGATTCCGAGATGACCCATCCCTTACAACAGGGCTTGGTTTTTATTTTTAATAAATATGCAAAAATTTCAAAACAAACCTTTCACGTCGTCATTATGGGGGATTGTTTGTAGAATTTTGAGGAAAACAATGAATTTAAACCATTATGGAATAAGGCTGTAACATAAAATGTGGAAAAAGTGAAGCACTGAATACTTTCCCGGATGCACTGTAAGCATTGCCGGTACACGTCGTCCAGTTTGGAGTCACTTTGGTACGAACTTACCTCTTGTTGCTGAGAGGTGAAGCAGGGGTTATCGACGGACAACTCCTTTTAGCACAGGGCTCTTCCTCCTCCTCTTCCGAAGAGCTGTCCACCGTCAGGTCAATCACCTCCACTCTCTTATTTTTGTTGGATTGATGGTGCGAGGACACCTGATGCTCCACCGTACTGCTGATGCACCCATCTGAAAATATGACATGCACATGGGTAAAACCATTCCTGCCAACAGGCAGAGAAACACTAAAACGTTTCAAAACCTTAGAAATCGGTATTAGGGCTCGTTTACACTTGCTTCAAAAATGTGGCATTGGACACGCTTTTTCAAAGCACTCTGAATGCCAATCAAAAGCACCTGTCACCAAATAGATACATCTTAAAAAAAAAAGTTTTAAGAACCAACATGCAAAAAAAAGACTTATAATAGTGCATATACAAGTAATACACTTGAACATTCAATAAACAGATTTCAACTTACCGTATATACTAGAGTATAGGCCGACCCTAATTTTACCGCAAAAAACTGGGAAAACGTATTGACTCGAGTATAAGCCCAGGGTGTCCATCTGCATGCCTCACTGTGCCCATGCCTCACTGTGCCCATGACTAGACTTACGTTTAACATGGGGAGTCTATGGAAGCGGTGCCCGGCTTTGAAAAAAAAAAAAAAAAAAAAAAAAGAAGCAGAAGGTTTCAGGTCCAGGGGACCTACGGCCGGCACCAGGTCTCCAAAGTTACAAGAGAAATGACCATTTAACATGGGAGTCTATGCTTGAAGGCGTGCCTGACTTTTTTTAACCACTTAATCACCGCCTCATAGCCGAATTACGGCTACAAGGCGGTTGCTTAACTCTGGGAGGACGTCCTTCCCAGAATCGTGCGCCCCCTGGGGCGCGCACACGGGAGTGTCCGTGACCCCTGGATTCAGAGGACCCTGCGCATCATGGATCGCGGTAAATTGCCGCCGATAGCAGCTGTTTACCACGTGATCGCTCCGTCCAATGACGGAGCGATCACATGTAAACAAACCGGCGTCATTTGATGCCGGTTCCACTCTCTGTACCGATCGGTACAGTGTGAGAAGAGAGCGGGTGTCAGTAGCGCTGTGGGCTGGATCTGTGACTATTGCAGTCACAGATCCTGCAATACCCCCTGCGAAATACTCTGCAATACCCCCTGCGCAATTTTCAGATATTGGCACCATAGCTTGTGGACACTATAACTTTTCACAAAGACCAAATAATATTCACCAATTTGTACTTATTTTTACCAAAGATATGTAGCAGTATAAATTTTGGCCAAAATTTATGAAGAAAAATTACAAAATTTGCAAAAAAAAAATTAACAGAAACAAAGAAAAATCATTTTTTTTTTTTTTTTTTTTTTTTTTTTTTTTTACAGAATTTTCAGTCTTTTTTCTTTTATAGCACAAAAGATAAAAAAACAAACAGTGATTAAATATCACCAAAAGAAAGCTCAATTTGTGGGGGAAAAAAAAACAAAAATGTCATTTGGGTACAGTGTTGTATGAGTAATTGTCATTCAAAATGTGAGAGCACCGAAAGATGAAAATTGGTCTGGTTATTAAGGGGGTTTAAGTGCCCAGTGGTCAATCGGTGCTCCCCAGCTGTAGGTCCCCCGGACAACAAACTTTGCACACTTGTAGAGAAAGGGGCTGTGACGGTATCGGTATGATATCCCCGTCAACGTTCCCTTCTTCCCATAACGACAATCACCCCAATATTCCACGAGGAGGGATATCCCTGGAATCGCCCAGAAAGCCACACATGAGACCAGCTTACTGCTTGAACAACACAGACTTTAATGTTATAACACACAGCTTATATGTCATTTCCAAAACTGTTACAATGACAAATCTCCGCCCCCCTCACACTGGGGCTTCCATACAGATTATAGGCAGACACGACGGGGCCGATGCTGAAAACACATTTTCTTTAGACAATGACATCAATGACGCTGAGCACTAGCTGTACTGAATACATCAACCAGACCGCTCGACCCCGCATATAGAGAGATAATTACCACAATGAAGCAATCAGAATAATTAACCCAAGCCACTTAAACCCAGCTCTCCTTCACACAACACAATAGATCAATTAACCTTTAGAAATAGTGAGGGGACATTAGCACATCAATAACCTGGCTAGCAGGGAGCAGTAAACTGAGACATATAGGCAAATGTATCACAGGGGCTATATTGTGTGCCAAGTTTGAGGTCCATGGGAGCTACGGCCAGTCGGTACAAGGTCCCCAAACCCGGGAGATCAGGCGCAAAAAAGGTGACTCGAGTATAAACTGAGGGGGGCATTTTCAGCACACAAAAAAAAATGTGCTGAAAAACTCGGCTTATATGGTACATGTAGCATGCGATTTTTTAAATGAAAAAGATCACAAGAAATAACCAACATACAATGCGCCAGATTTATGAGGCAACTAGAGGAGTTAACATGATGAGGTGCATGGCATGATTAGGAATAGTATAGTGCATCTACCCTGGGGTAAGGGTTAGAGGGCTAGCCAACCATCTGCCCCATATTTTTTTGAAAGGTTTTGGTTCTTTCGAGCCTCAAACGTGAGTTTATATAAAATAGGTAAAGAGAATCATTAGGTCAATTTTAGGAGGCATCTGTGATCCTTTCCAGGACAATAAAAATAGTTATTTTTTTCACATAGTACAGGATGCGAAGAAGCCTCTTAGCATGGGATGATATTAGGGTTGTCGCGATACCACTTTAAAGACTTTAAGAGTACAAGTACCGATACTTACTTTTTTTTTTAAAAGCACTCGCCAATATCGATTATTTTTTTTTTAATGTCATGTGATTATTTTTTTACAATTTATTATTTTTACAATGCTTTCTTTTGGGGGGGGAACGTGTCAGTGCGTTTATTAAAATGTTAATTATTTTTTCCCAATTCATCTTTTTATTATTTATTTTTAATCAGCCATGTTGGGGGGCTTTGGTGAGATATCAGGGGTCTTAACAGAGCGCCAACATCTCCCCTTTGAGACAGAAAGGGAAAGAGATTCCCCCAGTCCCTTTCTCAGCTGCACTGAAAATGAAGGAAGAGAAGACAGCGGCTCCTCTCCATTCATAAACTGAGACATTGTAATCACAGGTTACGATGTTTCAGTTATATGAATGGACAGTCAGTGATCACCGACTCTTTTCATTCGCAAAAAAAAAAAGTTTACCTGATCAAACAGCCTTTTAATACCATGCAGAGGATTAACCTCTTAGGTTCTACAGTGTGTATAACAAGCATGCTTTATTGCATATACAGACCGATTTTACTGTTGTGGGTTTAGAACACTTAAGATTGACTCGGGTTAACATGGCACAATGGCGACTTTTCAGTGTGACCATAGCTTTGAATGCTGCTCCAGGTTTCCATCCCAGACTCTGATGACTTGCACTGATGGAGGCAGGAAGAGAGCCCACCCCAGCTCTATGCACACTCTACAGCTGGGGTCTGCAGAGGCTCCTGGGGTGGGGTGAGACCAGATCTAGTGACTGCCAAGGCTCCTGGGGGGGGGGGGGGGGGTGAGACCAGATCTAGTGACTGCCAAGGCTCCTGGGGGGGGGGTGGGGGAGAGAGAGCAGATCTAGTGACTACCGAGGCTCCTGGGGGGGGAGAGACCAGATCTAGTGACGGCCGAGGCTCCTGGGGGGGAGAGACCAGATCTAGTGACGGCCGAGGCTCCTGGGGGGGAGAGACCAGATCTAGTGACGGCCGAGGCTCCTGGGGGGGGAGAGACCAGATCTAGTGACTGCCAGTTCCTGGGTTTAGTAACACTTTAACGTTGCACCAATAGTTTAGACAAACCTTTTTAGTGTGCATCTCAATTTTGTGCTGTGAGGGAAATCAAGCTCTCTCAAAATAAAACTTATATACTCATCAGTGGACTTTGTTGATTATATTCTGCAATAAATAAATTGGGGGGGGGGGGGGTGCTGATTACATAAATGTTGCCTTGGGCAGAAAAAAATATAAAATACAGGAAAAGCATTTCGTTTTTACCATTTTTTTTTTCCCCATTGGGAATAAAAAGAACATTTACGCCAGGGATATGCAATTAGCGGACCTCCAGCTGTTGCAGAACTACACTTCCCAGGAGGCATAGAAATACTCTGACAGCCACAAGCAAGACACCCAGAGGCATGATGGGACTTGTAGTTTTGCAACATCTGGAGGTCTGCTAATTGCATATCCCTGATTTACGCATCCAAATCTGCCACCACATTAAGGCCCCATCTGTCCCGGGAAAAAAAGGGGGGGGGGGGTTGGAGAGTACAAGATGTTAGGATAGACAACAAAACCTTAAAGGCACATATGAAGCAGACCTCGCCGAAACGGAAAAGGACTCTGGGGTTCGAGGGGATTTAGGAAGAAAGACTTGGGGGGGACACAAGTGGTTAAACAAGCATGCACATGTTTTAGGAATAGTAAAGATAGTACAATGACAGCTGTGCAATAAGAAGGAAGACCATCTGCTACAAGTCCCATGGCATACACAGCCCGAGTGTGAATTCTACTCACTGTCCACTCCATTACACGAGCTGTTTACGTCCTGCACATCTTTCTTTGACCGCATAGGTGACCAGGAGCCATCTTCTTTGAACTTGATTTCATCACAGTCTGTACAGCACTTTAGAATTTCCATAAAGAGGCTGAAAAAGAGCATAAGATTCTAGTTACACTTCTTTATATTTATTCTTTTACTCAACTAGTCGGAGACCGAGAAACATTCTTCAAGACAGAAATATACAGCCGTGACCACAAGTTTTGAGACCAAAACAAATATTATCAAAATGTTCACAAAGTCAGCTTTTTCCGTATTTTTAGATTTTTGTCAGATGTTACTATGGCATACTGAAGTATAATTACAAACATTTCATAAGTGACCAAGGCTTTTATTGACAATGACATGAAGTTTAGGCAAAGAGACAATATTTGTAGTGTTGACCCTTTTTTTCAAGGCCTCAACAATTCCCCCAGGCATGCTGTCAACTTCTGGGCCACATCCTGACTGATGGCCGCCCATTCTTGTATAGTCAATGCTCGGAGTTTGTGTTTGTTTTTTTGTTCACCTGCCTCTTGAGGATTGACCACAAGTCCTCAATGGGATTAAGGTCTGGGGAGTTACCTGGCCATAGGCCCAAAATGTTGATAATTTTGTTCCCCAAGCCACGTAGTGATCACTTTTGCTTTATGACAAGGTGCTCCATCAGGCTGGAAAAGGCATTGTTCCTCACCAAACTGTTCTTGGATGGTTGGGAGAAGCTGGTCTTGGATGAGGTTTTTGTACATTTCTTTATTCATGGTAAAGTTCTTAGGCAAAGTTGTGAGTGAGCCCCCCACCTCCCTTGTCTAAGAAGACCCCACACATGAATGGTTTCAGTTGGCATGACACAGGACTGATGGTAGCTGTAACAGAATGGCCCGTGAGACCCAGAGACTTTTGAAGGATGGGGGGGTACTCCTGTGCCAGCTTCACCAATGACTCTTGTTTCTAGGGTCATCCTATGTCCCTTTTGGGCATTGGATGACTGAGAACGGATATCTCGGTTTACATGAGATGGGACATTAATGATAATTCATGTATTGCAGGATCTTGGAATATTACAGGTTGTTTAATCTGACCCCCAACAGGTCAATAAGAATGTCTCACATAGACTGTTGAGATGCTAATTAAGTTTGCTACTGTTAATTGGAGCTTGGTAGCCAGTCTGGCTGCCTATTATGGGATGTTTAAGTGTCCTGCTGTGATTACTGTCTGTTGTCCATTGTGTTAATTAGGTCTGCTCCTAAGATATTTCATTGTCCCTGTAACATGCTTGTAACTGTATATAACAAGCTGAGTGTACCATTAAAAAAGTGTTCATTCGTTTGACTCAGAGAACAGAGCTGGTCTCGTTTATTCTGGGGAATGGAATGGGTCCCATCTGCTGGATTGTCGGATAAGCTGTCGTGGTTGGTGGAATGGAAGATCGTAAACGGTGTTAACCCCTGACTGTTACAATAGCGCTCACCTTTTCTTCTCCGGACAAGCCTTTTTCCCTGATGCCCCAATCAGAAAGTGGGTTCAGCGAAAGTGACTTTACCCCAGTCCTCAGCATTCCAATCCCTGCAACCTTTGCAGAATATCAGTCTGTCCCTGATGTTTATCCTGGAGAGAAGTGGCTTATTTGCTTCCACTTCTTGACACCAGGCCGTCCTCCAACAGTCTTCTTCTCACTGTGCGTTCCAATGTCCTCACACCAGTCTGCTGCCATTGCTGAGCAAGCTCTGCACTGGTGGTGCCCCGATCCTGCAGCTGAATCAAATTTAGGAGACGGTCCTGGCGCTTGCTAGACTTTCTTGGGTGCCCTGAAGCCTTCTTAACAACAACAGCCTCGCTCTCTCCTTGAAGTTCTTGATGATCCGATAAATGTTTGATTTAGGTGCAATCTTAGTAGCAGAAATATCCTTGCCTGTCAATCTTTTGTGCAAAGCAATGAGACTGCATGCATTTCCTTACAGGTAACCATGGTTAAAGCAAGTACAATGATTTCAAGTAGGGTTGTCCCGATACCAAGCATTTCCCTGTGTACTTGTACTCGGGGAAAATGCTCCGATACTTTACCGATACCCGACTTTCCCTGTATCCTCCTCCAGTTCCCCCATCCGTTCTGCTCTCTCCCTCGATGCCCTGTGTCCATTCTCCGAGCCGCTGCTCTCCCCCCTCTGTCAGGATGAAAGCGGTGGTAGGAGCCGCTAAATCCGGCTCCTACCTTTTCCCAATGAACAGCGTCAGTGATCACCGACTGTCAATTCACAGAACTGAGCATCGTAAACTGTGCTTCAGTTTATGAATGGAGAGAAGCTTCTGTCTCCTGTCCATTCATTTCCAGTGCAGCTGAGAAAGCGACTGGGGAATCAGTGTCCCTAGTCCCATTTCTCTGTCTCAAAGGGGAGATGTCAGGTCTGTTAAGACCACCGATATCTCACCAAAGCCCCCCCAACAGGGCAAAGAATAAAAAAAAAAAAAAATACATATTTAAATAAAAACAAAAACACACTGACCCATCCATTGAGCACCTGCATTGACTTTATGTATTGTTTATTTTTTTTACCAATTATGCACTATATACAATGTTATGACTGTTTTATATGCTTAAAGTGGAGTTCGACATTTTTTTTTATTAATCCCAGCATTATTAAAAAATAAAGTATACAAGGTATAAATTTCACACTCGCCATTGTGTCCCTCCTGTTGCCATCATGATTGTGGGCATCTGAAGCCCAATCGATAATTCTTCCTGGATAAGCTTTGAAGAGGTGCATGCTGGGTAACCAGCATGCATCTCGCGCATGTGCAATTCACTGGCGTCCGTAGCACCGATTGTAAAGTTGCAACAATGGGCGGCGACGAAGGAAAGTCCCGCCCCGTTATGGCAACATACATCGGCGCTGTGAACCGCCCCAAATCGCGTCATTTCCAGCCAGAAAATAATGTAATTTATGATCACAGTACGGCCCACAGACATTATGTGTCATCATTTCCCAGGAGCACAGGCGAGGGAGGAAGTGACCTAGGAGCGTCGGGGACCAGGAAGTGGTAGATTAGGAGCACTACATAGCAACAGGGGAATTCTGGTAAGTAAAAATTTTTTTTTTTTTTTAAGAGGTTTTCAGGAGTCGCATAATTTTTTTATCCAAGTACATAGCAGCGCCCAAGTATCCTCTACATCAGGGATATGCAATTAGCGGACCTCCAGCTGTTGCAGAACTACAAGTCCCATGAGGCATAGCAAGACTGACAGCCACAAGCATGACACCCAGAGGCATGATGGGACTTGTAGTTTTGCAACAGCTGGAGGTCCGCAATTTGCATATCCATGCTCTACACAGTTTATTACCTTTACATTGACACCCGGCAAGTGGCTCACGCAGATCTCAGTGTAAACTGCCTGCGATTCCGGTGCGATACGGAAACACGCACAGGAATCGCACGGCTTCCCGCATTGCGCCAGTGTAAACCGAGCCTAAAAGTCAGACCCCAACCTCTGGACATGACCATTGTCAGATGACACACCGCACAACAGCTGACATGTGAGGCGTTCTATTACACAAAGTGCTGCTCTGCCTGGTGTGGTAGTGTAGTATTACATGTGGACTACCCAAATTCTTACAGATACATTGCAGTCTGGCGTTTGTCATGGTGCCGAGCAACTAGTCGTTCCCAAAAGCAACCAGCAAAGTAAGGCCCCCGTTCACAAGGGTGTATTACACATACACTTGTGTAAAGGACAGTCCTCATCTGCACAGGTGTCCTTTGCATTCACATCTACGGAGACGCAGCAGAGATATGGACACAGCCGCTGGTCCCAATTTGACAGCAATGCAGGTGAAGGCACCCCCCCCACGAAGGCACACTGTCTGCATTCCAGGACCCAAGTGGCTGTCAATTTGGAACCAGCGAGATTGTGTGTCCCAATAAACCACCTGCATTGAACGCCTGTGCGGGTGGCAACAACTCTTCGAATGCGTAGATACACCTGAGTGAATAAAGGCTTAACTGAGAAATGAAAAAACACTGGAGGGGGGGATGTGTGCAAGGTCAAAAAAGATGAGTAAACCTTTTCTATCACATGATATCCACTCACCCATCTATTATTAAATGCTCATACGGCGCCTTCTTATCACACACAGGACACACCCATGTGGGCTTCTTTTCATTCATCTGGATATACAAAGTAGCATCAAAGCACTGCAGATGGGAGCAGGTAAGCGATCGGCAAGGGATAGTCAGACGCATCTTCCCAAGCTGAAGGGGAAATAAAAATAAAAAATAAAGTCAATACTTTGCATTACAAAAAGTTTAGTATGGGGGGGGGGGGGGGGGGAAGAACCCAAACAAAAAATAGACAATGCCGCAGGCGCTTTTTAGAAACAGTGATCGTGTCGTTGCTAAAGAAAGGCCATGCTGTGACTGGAGGCTCGTGCACGGGAGCGACGTCACGCGACTCTGGCCAGTCACAGAGACCCAGAGTTCGTGGCCCCAGAAGGAAGAGGGATGAAGAATGGCTGCTACCTGCAACAGGGGACATCGGTGACATTGCAGGCTTTGGTTTAAGGTAAGCGATACATACTATGCGATGCAAAGTAGCCCATTATGCTTTACCTGTGCAGGTCAATAAAGAAGAAGTAAAACCCATCAGGGTTTACTTCCTCTTAAAAAAAAAATCAATCACTTTTTAAACTAAAATATCAAATATGTTATACTTGACAGCAGCCCCAACCCTCCTTTTCTGGGGGTCCCCCGTCAATGCTCCAGGCCCCGTTTTTGGACTTCAGGACCAGTCACAGAGCGCAGCCCGTTGTAGAGAGGTCAGCGCCGTTGAGGGAGGAGAAAGGAAGAAAACTGCTGGGGTGAGTGCACCGCTAGACCGTGGGACAGGCAAGTGTGTGTTTTAGGTCCAGTTCACACCAGACGCAGTTCCGTGCACTTTTTTTTCTGCACAAAATGCATGAACGGTGTTTTCCATGTATTCCAATGGCTCTAGTTCACATCATGCAGTCAGTTTCCGGTCAGTATCTGCACCAGAAACTGACTGCATGGTGCCAACTAGAGCTATTGGAATACATGGAAAACACTGTGCATGCATTTTGTGCAGAAAAAAGGCGCACGGAACTGCGTCTGGGGTGAACTGGCCCTAAAAGTCAGCAGCTACAGTTTTTGTTGCTGCCGACTTTTAATAAACACACAAATTACTGGAACTCCTCTTTAACCACTTAAGGACCGCCTCCTGCACATATACGTCGGCAGAATGGCACATGTACGTCCTGTACTAGTACCCTGCCGCGGGCGTGCTCCCGCGACCCGGTCTGAAGCACCGTGACCAGCGGACCCGATCGACGCTGGAGTCCCGCAATCGGTCCCCGGAGCTGAAGAACTGGGAGAGGTGTGTGTAAACACACCTTCCCCGTTCTTCACTGTGGCGGCGTCATTGATCGTGTGTTCCCTTTTATAGGGGGGATACAATCGATGACGTCACACCTACAGCCACACCCCCCTACAGTTGTAAACACTTCAGGGAACACTTAACCCCATCAGCCCCCCCTGTGGTTAACTCCCAAACTGCAACTGTCATTTTCACAGTAAACAATGCATTTTAAATGCATTTTTTGCTGTGAAAATGACAATGGTCCCAAAAATATGTCAAAATTGTTCGAAGTGTCCGCCATAATGTCGCAGTCACGGGGGGGAAAAAAAAAAAAAAAAAAAAAAAAAATCGCTGATCGCCGCCATTAGTAGTAAAAAATAAAATAAAAATGCAATAAATAAATTTTGCACAAACCAATCGATAAACGCTTATTGCGATTTTTTTTTACCAAAAATAGGGAGAAGAAAACGTATCGGCCTAAACCAAGGGTCTCAAACTGGTGGCCCTCCAGCTGTTGTAAAACTACAAGTCCCATCATGCCTCTGCCTGTGGGAGTCATGCTGGTAACTGTCATTCTTGCAATGCCTCATTGGACTTGTAGTTTTGCAACAGCTGGAGGGCTGCCAGTTGGAGACGCCTGGCCTAAACTGAGGAAAAATTATTTTTTTTTATATATATTTTTGGGGGATATTATAGCAAAAAGTAAAAAATATTGCATTTTTTCAAAATTGTCGCTCTATTTTTGTTTATAGCGCAAAAAATAAAAAAAACGCAGGAGGTGATCAAATACCAAAAGAAAGCTATATTTGTAGGAAAAAAAAAAAGGACGCCAATTTTGTTTGGGAGCCACGTCGCACGACCACGCAATTGTCAGTTAAAGCGACGCAGTGCCGAATCGCAAAAAAATAGATTTTTAATACAGCTTACCTGTAAAATCCTTTTCTTGGAGTACATCACGGGACACAGAGCGGCATTCATTACTATATGGGTTATATGGAGTACCTTCAGGTGATGGACACTGGCAATCTCAAACAGGAAATGCCCCTCCCTATATAACCCCCTCCCATAGGAGGAGTACCTCAGTTTTGTAGCAAGCAGTATGCCTCCCAAAATGGTCCCCAAAAAGAGGGGTGGGAGCTCTGTGTCCCGTGATGTACTCCAAGAAAAAGATTTTACAGGTAAGCTGTATTAAAAATCTCTTTTTCTTTATCGTACATCACGGGACACAGAGCGGCATTCATTACTATATGGGATGTCCCAAAGCAATGCTTACAATGAGGGGAGGGAGAACATCTCCAAGACAAAAGGATTTAATTTAGAGATATACTCAAATCATAATAAATCCAACTTGGTTGAGAAAAATAAATTTAAATTTTAAATTTTACTCAAAAGGGAGCCCCCGGAATCCGAGGGTCTCAAACTGCAGCCTGCAGCACTGCCTGCCCAAAGGCTGTATCAGAATTCCTTCTTACGTCCAACTGGTAGAATTTTGTAAACGTGTGGACAGAAGACCAGGTTGCCGCCTTGCAAACTTGAGCCATAGAGATCTGGTGGTGTGCTGCCCAGGAGGCGCCCATGGCCCTAGTAGAATGAGCCTTTAATGATACTGGAGGAGGCAACCCTTTCAAGCCGTAGGCCTGAGTGATTAATTGCTTAATCCACCTAGAAATGGTGGACTTTGCAGCTGCCTGCCCCTTCTTGGGCCCATCCGGTAGAATGAACAGCACATCTGTTTTCCGGATCTTCTTTGTAGCTTTAAGATAGGCCTTCATGGCCCTGACAATATCCAAGGTATGCAGCAACCCTTCCTTTCTGGAAGTAGGTTTAGGGAAGAAGGATGGTAATACCAAATCCTGGTTCAAATGAAAACTGGATATGACCTTCGGTAGGAAGGAAGGATGAGGGCGGAGAACGACCCTGTCCTTATGAAAAATAAGATATGGTTCCTTACAGGATAAGGCCGCTAGCTCCGAAACTCTTCTTGCGGAAACTATGGCAACCAAAAATACTAACTTCCTTGTCAGTAGAACCAAAGGAATTTCAGCCAACGGCTCAAACGGTTGTTTCTGCAAACTTGACAGAACAAGATTTAAATCCCACGGACAAAGCGGGGATTTAACTGGAGGTTTAATACGCAAGACCCCTTGAAGGAAGGTCTTAACCAGCGAGTGGGTGGCCAGCGGCCGCTGAAACCACACTGACAGGGCAGAAATCTGTCCTTTGTGCTTAATGCCAATCCTTTATCCACTCCTAGCTGGAGAAAACTTAAAACTCTATCGATGGTGAACTTGCGAGGAAGCCATAGCTTGGACTCACACCAGCCTACATAGGCCTTCCAGACCCTCTGATAAATCACCCTAGAGACCGGTTTCCTGGCTCTGATTAGGGTAGAGATTACTTTCTGAGACAGACCTCTACCCCTGAGAATCAAGGATTCAGCTTCCAGGCAGTCAAATTTAGATGCCGTAAGGCAGGGTGGAGGATCGGACCTTGCGATAGCAGGTCTGGCCTTAGAGGCAGAGTCCAAGGGTCTCCCACTACCATCCTTAGGATTAGTGAGTACCATGCCCTTCTGGGCCATGCTGGAGCTACCAGGATGACTGGTATGTGCTCCACCCTGATCCTGCGCAGCAGGCGGGGTAGTAACTGGAGCGGGGGAAACGCATAAAGAAGTTTGAACTGATGCCAAGGGCAAACCAGCGCATCGGTTCCGCAGGCCATCGGATCCCTTGAGCGGGACATGAACCCGTCTAGCTTCTTGTTGAGTCTCGATGCCATGATATCCACGTCCGGCACTCCCCATCTTTAGCAGAGTGCTTGAAAGACTTGTGGATGCAGAGACCATTCCCCCGGCCATAGAGCCTGGCGGCTTAAGAAGTCCGCCTGAAAGTTGTCCACTCCTGGAATGAATATTGCCGATATGCAGGGCACATGAGCCTCTGCCCATAGGAGAATCAAGCTCACCTCTCTCTGAGCGGCTTGACTCCTGGTTCCCCTTTGGTGATTTATGTATGCCACGGCCGTGGCATTGTCTGATTGAATTCTCACGGGAACCCCTGCAATTTTGACGTCCAAGCCCTGAGGGCTAGTCGAGCAGCTCTGAGCTCCAAGATGTTGATGGGCAACTGCTTCTCTGGCTTTGCCCAAGTACCTTGGCGAGTGCAACCATCCAAAATTGCTCCCCAGCCCGTCAGGCTGGCGTCTGTGGTCACTATCTTCCAAGCCACTGGGCTGAAAGACTTCCCCTTCAGTAGATTCTGAGGGTCTAACCACCAACACAGACTTTGTCGGACTCTTGATGAGAGCGGCAACGGGATATCCAAGGCCTGTGGCCTTCTGCTCCATGCTGACAGGATGGCTGCCTGCAGGATGCGAGTGTGGCTCTGGGCGTATGGTACCGCCTCGAATGTGGCCACCATCTTGCCTAGTAACCTCATACATAGGCGAATAGTCGGTTCTTTCTTGCTTAGAACCAGTAGGATTAATTCCTTGATGGCTTTTACCTTCCTCAGAGGTAGGAACACTCTTTGTTGTTCTGTGTCTAATCTCATGCCGAGATATTCCAACTGCCTTGTGGGCTGGAAAGCTGACTTTTCTCGATTTAGGACCCAGCCGAACCTCTCGAGGTATTGGACCGTGAGGGCCACTGCTCGCTCCAAGCCGGGAGACGAGTGGTCTATGACTAGGAGGTCGTCCAGGTATGCTAGGATCGTGACCCCTTGGATCCTTAGCTTGGCTAGGATTGGAGCTAGGACCTTCGTGAACACCCGGGGGGCCGTAGCCAACCCGAAGGGAAGCGCCACGAATTGGAAATGACGCGAAGCCACCATGAAGCGTAGATATCTTTGATGTGGCTGATAAATTGGAACATGAAGGTAGGCATCCTTTATGTCTATGGACGCCATGAAGTCGTCCTTTTGGAGTGTGGCAGCTGCTGACCGCACGGATTCCATCTGAAATGAGCGGACCTTTAGGTATGCATTTACCATCTTTAGGTCCAAAATTGGCCTGACATCTCCATTGGACTTTGGGATGATGAATAGGTTGGAGTAGAAACCCAGCCCCTGTTCCAGGACTGGTACCTCTACTATTACTTCCTGGGAAAGTAGATGATCTAATGCCAATCTTAATGCGGCTCCCTTCTCCGGATCGTTTGGAATCCTCGACTCCTGGAAATGAGGAGGAAACCTTAGGAAATCTAATTTGTAGCCTGTGGCCACGGAAGACCGTACCCACTCGTCGGGAATGCTGGCTTACAAATCTCTGAAAAGAGTCGCAGCCTTCCCCCCACCTTCGTGGGTGGGGGCGCCCCTTCATAAGGTTGGCTTGGGGGCTGGTTTTGCTGGTTTGCGAAACCACTGCCTTTTGCCTCTAACAGCCTGTCCTTGTGATTTGCTGTTGAAGCCAAAGTTTGCTTTTGCAGGAGGCCGTCGATACTGCTTGGCATTAGAGGGCCCCTGCCCAGGGGAATACTGTCGTTTAAACGCAGGCCCCTGAACCTTCTTCTTAGTTGGCAAGAGAGTACTCTTGCCGTTTGAAATGGTCTGAATGTATTTATCTAGGTCTTCTCCGAAGAGTCGTCCTCCATGGAAGGGGAACCCTACCAGGAGCTTCTTGCATGGGGGCTCAGCCTCCCAGCTTTTTAACCATAAGAGTCTTCTCATATGGATAAGGGATAACGATAAACGTGACGCTTGCTGGATAGAATCCTTGATTGCGTCTACCGTAAAACATATGGCCTTCGGGACATCCGAAAATTCTTCTGCCTGCTGGGCAGGAATAAGTTTAAGCATCTGATTAAATTGATCCGATAATGCTTGAGCGACCCCAATCGCAGCCACAGCTGGCTGTACTACTGCCCCTGCAGTAGTGAAGGAGTTCTTAAGTAGTGCTTCCAAGCGCTTATCAACTGGATCCTTGAACACCTGTATGTTTTCTACAGGGCATGTTAACGATTTGTTAACACATGAGATGGCTGCGTCCACTGCAGGAGTAGCCCATTTTTTGGAAAATTTATCTTCCATAGGATATAGGACAGAGAATCTTTTAGGTGGTAAGAAGATCTTATCTGGCTTGTTCCAATCTTGGAACAAAACTCCCTCTAATAGAGGATGGATCGGAAACACAGCATTGCTTTGAGGCGCCCTCAGTGAGCCCAAAGCTGAAACCGTCGATACCTGGAGATCTGGTACTGGCAAGTTGAATGCCTTATGGACCAAGTCCGACAATCCTTGAATCCACCAGCTCTCCCTCAGGGAGACTGCCCCAGACTCCTCTGTATCCGGATCTTCGATCCCTGAACCTACTTGGTCCTTGTCCAAGAGGTCGTCCAATTCCCCTGAGGAAAGGACCTCCTCTTCTGAGGGTCCGCGCTCGGGCGACGGAGATCTATTCCGCTTACTGCCCCGCATAGCTGCGGCTATCATTTTTCCCATGCTTTTCTGCATCTCTTTTAAAGAGGTGAGTAATACCTCCTCCGTGACCATCTTAGGGTTGGACTGACCCGCGTCAGCTCCAGCCCCAGATCCCGATGGCCCCAAGGCTCCCTGTGGGGAAAGCAGCGGCATAGCTTTGTCCGAGACCTCAGACTCTCTGGGGGAATCCCCACCTCTTGTACCCTCTGACCCGGATGCCATGGTACAATACCGAGGTACACCTGCTAGCTTATTGGTACCTGGGACTATAAATAGTTAAATGCCCAAACACCTGTTTGGGGGATAAAAAATGCTTCCTCTCCCCTAGATGACACTTTCTTCTTTTTCTTTTTTTTTTTTCAAATCTAGGAAAGAAAAAACATTCTGTCCCCCTGAGTAGTATTGCAAGAAAAACTATGAGATGGAAAAGAAACAGCCTATTCCTAGGCTTGAAAACAGTCTTCTGAAGACTGTAATATTCTTTCTGGCCACTGTGTGTCCTCGGCGCCCCGTGCTGCCGCTCTGGTCTTTCCTCCCCAGTTCCAAAGTAATGAATGAGCTGTCTGGAACACATAAGGAAGGGCCGCCCCTTCCTTAAGCCACTGACCCGCCCTTCCCCCCCAGCTAAACGGCGCCAATTGCGCCTATAATACGTGAACACGCGCCGCGCGCCCGCCGACAGGGGGGGGGGGGGTTGGGAGGAAGGGACCTCTCTGCTCCAGCAAACTGCAGCCTGGAACACACGAGGAGGTCAGCGTTTTGCCTGCTTTGCAGGCTTTGAGGAGGAAGACTGAATGGAGCATCGCCTGGAGGCTTGCAGGTAAGCACAGCTCTCTGACACACACATACACTTTATACACAGGCCCCACTCAATGCTTTTCCAACACTACAAGGGAGGTCACATCTTATGGGGAATAATACATATAGAGCCATCCTATCTTTATGATATGTGACTAGTTTGCCAGATGCAGTGCATAACTTTAGGCATGTCCCCTGTGACCCCCCAGAAAAAACCTGCTAAGAACCAAGTTCCGCAAGTTTTCCCCTCACTTACCTGCTCCATGCCGCAGGACTTTGCCAAGCAAGAGGCCCAATCTTCCCCCATCTCGGTGGGGATGTCTAGACCTTCAGGCCCTGGGTTCCTATGAAGGATCCACTGTCCTGGGCCCATATAGCACCCTGGCAACAGGAAACATTAGGCACCCAAAGGTTTTCTAAGTTCTGGGCCCAGGGTCCAGCTCTCTAAAGAAAAGCATTATGGGCTATACCCCAAGGGTTTGGGGTCCGGTTACTGACCACTTTAGCGCTGAGGCTTTTTTGGACAGAACCGGTTAGCTCACCTAATCCCAAGGATGCGGAGGCAAGCTAAACCATGACTAACACCTAAGACACTGGCGTAAAAACTGAGGTACTCCTCCTATGGGAGGGGGTTATATAGGGAGGGGCATTTCCTGTTTGAGATTGCCAGTGTCTATCACCTGAAGGTACTCCATATAACCCATATAGTAATGAATGCTGCTCTGTGTCCCGTGATGTAACGATAAAGAAAAGTGCTCTGGTCTTTGACCAGCAATATGGTCCAGGGGTTAAAGCGTTTGTGATCCCAAAACTTGATATTTCTGATAGGTGGTCGCTATACCCTTTACTATGTTAAAAAAAAAAAAAAAAAAGTTTATTTGTAATGGAGGGAAGTGGTGTGTGTGTGGGGTGTGTGGGATGTGGTAGAGGCAGGGCAGCAGAACACAACCTTTAGGGTAAAAGGTTCAATTTTAACATCAATATGTTAAATATAGACAGATGCAAAAAAAGAAAAGGAAATTTGTTTTAACAGCGACATGAAAGTATTGAATATTTACCGGACACAGGAGTGAGACCCGTAAACTGGTTGTAGCAATTTCACTGTCTGGATCAGCTGTGAGCTTCTCTTTAACTAGAAAAAAAGCAAAAAAATTTAATTATTCAACATCCGTGCACAACTCCAATTTTAGGCTGTCAAGTCCACAAAAGACATTCCCTCCCCCCTGCGGCTAAAACGACGCACATTTCTGTTCTCGGAATGTATACAATGTATCACATTACACAGGAAAACGTAACCCAACATATGATTTCTGCTCCTTTGTGATTAGCAGAAGACGTATCCGTTTACAAAGTCAATGAGCTAAGATTCCAAACGGCTGAGTACCACCAGATGGGATCTCATTCTAGTGATGGAAGGAAGGAGATCTTACTGAGGGCTCTGGAATGGTCTGGGTTGCGGATCCCTTTCGCCCGTAGCCTCTGCAATAAGATGGCCGATGACAGCTGCTTGACGAGGTAAACCGCCAGAGAAAAATTCTGTGGAAAGAGAATCAGAAATACAACTCAAATAATCATCAATCAGGGCCAGAAAAAAAAAGTAAAAAATTAAGGTACAAGAGAGGGAATCGATCCTTCTAGATTACATTCCAAATAAAGAGAACCAGCAATACAGTGTAAGGAAACCCCAATAATGTTATACTTACCTCCACTGTGCAGCTCCTTTTGCACACAGTGGCCCCGATCCTGGTCTTCTGAGGTCCCTCGGTGGCTGTCTCGCCTCCTCCCCGCAAGAACTAACCCCCTTCATGCGCGCTCTCCAATAAAAGGAATAATAATCGAATTTCTTTATAAAAATTGGCCGAAATGTATTCTGTTTTTGGTAAAAAAAACGAGTACATGATCCTGCATTTCTGTGTCTGTAGAACCGGCATGCGCGCCACTGGCCGCCCGTTCCCACTGCGATTATACATAGCGGGAGCTAATCTTCGGGTACCGCAGACTATTTTCACCAGAATCCGCCAATCCTTCGGTACCAAGGGAAAACGGCAGTACATGTGTGTAAACAAGACAGATTGTCGTGTCACAAGGGGAGGGGGGGGGGCAAACCTTCCGGAGGGCAAGTGGTTAATTTGTGAAACGTGTGCTACTTTTTACAAAAAAAATCTGTTTCTTCTCCCTGCAAAGAAGCAGCAGCAAAGATCGTACCCTCTGTACAGAGCGCTGTGTTGGATGGTCAACACAGGGCTCTAGGCTGTGAATGGACACAGCCAATCAGCAGGTCCTGGGTCTTCAATCCTTGGCTCGCACCTGCTGACAAACTCTTGCTGTGTGCAGTCACAGCAGAAGTCTGTGGCTTGCACCCTGTACCTGGAAGAGGCCAGCGACTTACAGGTATGTCGCTGTGCCTGTACGAGCCGCTCATCCGCAGTACATTGTGGGGAAGCGGTCCGCCCACAAGTGGTTAATTAGGTTCTCTTTGCTAGTCTGCAGAGTCCCGGAGAGCTCATTTTTTGCACTTGCATTAAGACCCTTCACACTGGGGTGTTTTTCGAGCGTTTTTCAGGTGCTTTGGCGTTTAAAAAAAGCCTGTAAAGCGCCCGAAAGAAGCCTCACCTGCAATCCCAATGTGAAAGCCTGAGTGCTTTCAGAGCCCTTTCACACTGCCAGCGCCCGAAAACCGCTGGTAAACCGCTGGTAAAGCGCTGCCAAGACCCCTTCCACACTGGGGTGTTTTTCAGGCGCTTTGGCGGTAAAAAAAAAGCTCCCTCAACGGGAAGGGGGCTTTAGGAGCGCTGCAAAGAAGCTGCTTGCAGGACTTTGACGCCCCCCACAAGCGCAGCACCTCAGTGTGAAAGCACTCGGGCTTTAACATTGGGATTGCAGATGCAGCGTCTTTCAGGCATTTTTTTTTATAACGTTAAATCACCTGAAAAACGCACCAGTGTGAAAGGGGTCCTAAAGGAGCCCTTGTGGTTAATGTCCAAGTACGCTACAAGGAGCACCTTTGTCCTGGTAAGACGGTCACATGATGATACTTACACGTCCAATTTCCGATGTCCACGACACAACGATCGTGTTGGGGACAGTTGTAGACAGACGTACAAGTGAGGTAATATTGATTGGTCGGCTTGGTCGCTTTGGTTCAACCCCATTTTTGGTTGGTGGAAGGTAACCCTGCAAGGGGGGAGAATTGTGGAAATGCTCCATGTTAAAAGGAATTTCTTCCAGGTCATAATACAAAAGGACAAAAACATAAAAAACAGTCTGAACGAATGTAAGGCTATCAATCAAAAAAAAGGCACAAAAAATAAATAAATTAAATAAAAAAAAACACACTTACTGGCAAATTACAGGGTTTTCCATTTACTTTTACACACAGGTTTGGTGGAAAATGGTCTTCTTGAGGGCAACTTGTTTCTGAAAGGCAGAACCTGAGAGGAACATAAAATGATCAGGAATCGCCTACAAAGTACATTTACAAAAACACATAAAAAAGACAATAAAGACAAACCCCAAACACAGGAAGAGATCCTTACCTGAGCTGCACTTGAACTGTGAAATCACATTTTGTTCCAGAGATATCCCTGGAAAAATAAAATAAAAAAAAACAACACATCGTGACTAAAAACACAGATACCAAAATGCAGGATAATTTTACCAAATAAAAAACATCTTAAAATTAAGGTGAGCAGATTTTTAAAATTAAATCCGGGGACTTTTTTTTTTACTAGAAATGGCGGCAATCAGCGACTCTCTGCCCCGTCGCCGCCCCAGCACACCTCACAGCCTATCAAGTCTCTCTCTGGGCCGCGGCCATTACAGGGTGGGTAGCGGAGGAAGATCACTCGTCAGGGAAAGCAGGCGGCTGGCTGGGACTTGAGCCAAGGCAGAAGAACATGAGTGGAGCTGGATGAGCATGAACCTGAAACTGAAGAAATATTCCCTCTGACCAGCACATGATCATCAGAAAGGGGCACAGATAATGGAAAAAAAAAAAAAAAAAAAAAAAAATTTTTTTTATTCTGCACTGAATGTCTTTGAAAATTGCCCCAGCCCCTGTTCAAATCCAATCCGGGGACAGACCTAGTCTGGGGACAGTGTCCTCAAGCCGGGGACAGACCTAGTCTGGGGACAGTGTCCTCAAGCCGGGGACAGACCTAGTCTGGGGACAGTGTCCTCAAGCCGGGGACAGACCTAGTCTGGGGACAGTGTCCTCAAGCCGGGGACTGTCCCCGGAAACCGGGGGATGTCTGGTCACCCCATCCTAAATGAGCCTCAAAATATACAGGGCAGGTCTACCCATGAAGGCCCGAGGTAGTCAGTCATTTGCAGACCTAAGGAACAAGGGTCTAACTAAACGGGGGTCGCCTAGCTAGTGATGGTGCAACTGATCGTCATTGATTCGTGATCCGAACGGGAGATCGGCACACCACACGATCCGCATATTGAGCTCTGCTGCCTCGGCCATAGGAAAGGCAGCGGCTTCGGCCTAGCTCTGGAGCGGTGGCCATCTTGGTACACCCTGCGGCAGCCTAGGTGAGCTCAGCAGTGCAGTGGGGGAGATGTAGACATTACAGTGGGGGTGGGGTGGGACGTGGACATTACAGTGGGGACTATATATGGTGGTCATCCGAAAAATTTACTGATCCGAGGACCGATCCGAACCGCAAGTTTTGATTCGTTGCACCTCTACTAGCTAGACAACCAACCTCTATATTAGGCAAGAGAAGCCATATAATGCACAATATTGGTACAATGTATTAGGCCAAAAATACCCCTGAGAACACTAAGGCTAGGTTCACATCACAATTTTTACATCCGATAATCGGACCGTTAAATCGGATGGAATCGTATATGACAAAATCGTATGTAAATCGGATGAGTCATACGATTTAGATTGACCACAATATAAAAAAAAAAAAAAAAAAAAAAACACGGACACGATTTTAATATGATTTCAAATCAGGACCAAAAATCATGGTCAAACACGATTTTTGATGCGATTTTAAATCGTATCAAGACGGATGCGGATCAAATCGGATGCACTTGTGGACCTACATTAATGAATGGAAACGTTTTGCCATACAGATTTGTACGATTTCAAACCTAAAATCGTGAGAACAAGTAGGATAAAATCGTGGTGTGAATGCACCCTTAACCAAAAAAGTATCCATTTTAAATCGCGTAAAAATAAGACCGAGAAAGTGGGTGCAAGACACTGCCATAAATAATAGTAGACAAATTAAAGATCAAAGCCCCAGACCGAAGAGATGGGTACCTCCAAAAAGACAGAGGATGAGAACCAAGCATCCCTTAGGCAGCACAGGGGTCTGCAGTATGCAGGTTTGTCCAACCCTGATCTAGACTAGAGAAAAGACACAAGAACCCCTACAGCAGGGGTCTCAAACTAGTGGCCCTCCAGCTGTTTCAAAACTACAAGTCCCATGAGGAAGAAAAAGAAAAAGAAAAAGAAAAAAAAGAAGAGGCACCCTCCGGTCAACTGACCAAAACCTCTTCCACATCCCCAAGACCCGCTACAAATCTAAAAGAGAACGAAGATTTGCACTCCAAGGACCACGGCTATGGAACGCTCTACCCACATCATCCGCATGGAAGAAAACCATCAAGCCTTCAGGAAAAAAAACTCAAGACTCGCCTTTACTGAAAGGATCAGGACGACACTGGATGCAAGCGCCTTGAGGCAGATGGCACTGGATGGCAAGTGGCACTAATTGGCACTGGCAGGTGGCAACGGTGCAAAAAAAAAAAAAAAAAGACCCTCTCACTCCAGTATAGACACCCCCCCCCCCCGCTACAGACACCAGAGAGCGGTGTGTGTCCCACGAGCGCGGGCCCCTCCTCCTCTGTGGGCATAAACAGAGGAGGGCCGCCGCGCTGGGTGTACCAAGATGGCCGCGGCTCCGGAGCTAGGCCGAAGCCGCGGTCTTTCCTGATGCTGCGAGCGCGGCGGCAATCCACGGATTGCCGCCGCGGTCACATCAGGAAAGGCCGCGGCTTCGGCCTAGCTCCAGATCCGTGGCATCGCTAGCGGCCATGTAAAATATCGGCCTAATTTGGATAAAAAAATTAAAAATAAAGAAAAAAAAAATAGGCCGATGCCGATTTCTCCAAAACGGCCAAATATCGGCCGACCTCTACATTCGACCCCCAAGTTGCTCTAGCAGATTCCCTCAGGAGTTTCATAATACAAGCACCTAGAACCACTAGGGAGCATGGGCTGGAGTCACCCATAGCAGGACTGTTCCATGTGTCACATTGAGGCTATTCAGTGGTGGGCCTCAGTTACTTACAAAACCCTAAACTGCTGAGGAGGGTTGAGTGGCCAGAGGTGACCAATGCAGGAGGAGGTAATGGCGGGGGGTGGAACTAAAGGCATGCTCAGTAAAGAGAAGGTTATACTGGAGGCCGAATAGTTAATAGATTCTGCGTGGACCAAAGTATGCATCTTTCATACCCAACAATTTCCGCAAAAGCAGTCACCACTACTACAGTGATCTGCAGCTTCAATGGGTATCGTTGGGCATGTTGGACCAACATTACCAATGCAAGAAAAATACCTAAAACTTAAGCTTTAATCACCACCTCATATCGCCTAGCTGGGGTTGTGGTTTCTGCCTGCCAGCGTAGGTATGGTGACACAGATCAGAGGGGCCCCGCTACTGTGGTGTAGTCTGACATGTAAGAAAAATGAAGCAATTATAAAATCCGGCTCCCTGGTAGCAGCTATGAACAGGTGGGGGAAAGCTAGGAAAGGTTTCCAGATGTTTCACATCCATCTAGTGGAGCTCCAGAGACATACAGAAGGTGGACGACGGTTCCTACTTGCCGACATCAACCAAAATAGAAAAGGCTTTTACTCCGACTGCCTTTGGTTGTGGAAATTTTATGAAGATGTATTGAATATGTATTGTCATAGTGTCGCCCAGTGTTGGTACTCCCACAGCCCGCTCTAAGGCTCCATTCACACCTCCGCGACAACACCGTACGCGGCGTATTTTGCCGCGAGTGTGAAACTTTTTTTTTTTTCAAAATTCTTCCCATTGCTGTCAATGGGCGAACGCCAATGTCGCCTGAAAAAAAGGGTCCGGGACTTTTCAGGCGACAGGCGTACGGCGTCTATGACATGTGAACCATCTCCATAGACAGCAATGGGAATTCCCCGCTCTAGCGGCACAAGCGTCCGGCGTTTTGTCGCATAGATGTGAATGGAGCCTAAAGAGCTGACTGGGGCAGACTGATGCTGGTTGAGTCCCATCTGGTAGTGGAAAAACTTCCTGGGGTTGGAGAGAGGTGTTTGCAGAGTGGGGAGATGTCTGCAAGGAAACGGACCCCTGTGCATTGCAGACATTCATCTGGGGGGATATGTCCGCAAGGAAACGGGCCCCTGTGCATTGCAGACATTTATCTGGGGGGATATGTTCGCTCTGCAAGGACATTATCAGTTATAGGATGTACGCTCTTGTCTCTGCTGTGTCGGATCACATTCGTAGCGTACACCTGCAGATAGCCTCCCATCTACAAGGAACGGTAGTATAATCCGGGTATGCGTTGTTTTTTGGAACGCAAAATAAGGATTCCCGTCAGCGGAAATACAGAGTCTTTATGGTCAGAGACGGAGTCCATGTTTGTTCAGCGGAATCCAGGAAAGGCAATACACCCCGTCTCTGTTCAGACACATCCATAGGACTTCTTTAGCCATTATTCATCGGTTGTTTGTTTATTAAAGGGGTTGTAAAGGTTCATTTTTTATTTTCTAACTAGGTACCTTAAGACCCGGTTCACACAGGGGCGGCACGACTGAGCAAAAACTCAGCAAGGCGATCTCAAGACGACTTCAGAGGTGACTTGCAAAATGACTTCTGTATTGAAGTCAATGCAAGTCGCCCCCAAAGTCAAAGAACCTTTTTCTAAGTCGGCGCGACTTGAGTGGCTCCTATTAGAATGGTTCCATTGAACAGAGCGGAGTGCGACTTGTCAGGTGGCTGAGTGGCCTGACGAGGCGCCCCTGTGTGAACCGGCTCTTAAGCTAGTGCAGTGTTGGTTCTTACCGTTTCCTTTGTTTTCCCTTCTACATTTCCCCCGTCTGAATTTCTCACTTCCTATAAACTTGCCCCCATCAGCCGAGCCGTTCTGGCTGGGGGTTAGTCAGAGCGGCGCCAGAGCTGAGCAAAGCCAAACGGCGCTGTTTGGAAATACGCAAATACTAAGTTCCTGAGCCTTTACAAGGTTTTGTGGAGGTCAGCCGAGCTCTTTGCGGGCCTTTCCGTGTGTTTCCAAGGCTCTCCGGCGCCCCCCCCCCCCATCTCTGGCCACATGCGGTATTGCATGCCATTGAAGTAAATGCGGAACAAAATTATTTTCGTTTCCATTGGCTTCAATGGGGAAACTCGCTTTGATATTCAAGTACTTTGGATTACAAAACCCGAGGTTCCACTGTACTGTAAATACTGAGCTGCAATGTGTCTCCAGGCTCAATTCAGAGGGTCCATGATGTGCGCCCCCCCCCCCATTTGATAAAAGGCGACATTCCTCCCCTGGTGGCCTTTCTTCCTGTTTAGTTATGTGCTGCTGAAGCCTCCAGACAGATTCTTCAGCTCCTACTGAACAAACAATCCCATTTCCTTAAAACATGAGCATCCCACAGGCCAAGAGGGACGGGTGGAAGGTCACATGAGGAGGTCCAATGCCAAGAGGGCCCTATAGAACCCCCGTTCTGTCTCTGGGCACATCGCCCTCCAAACGCAGCTTATTGCATTGCAAATTACCATCTACACCCACATTACTCCGCAAAGCTCGCCAGTCGCACCGACAAGATGAATATCTTATATGAACGATACAGAACACATTTCCCCTGTATGGATGATTTATGTATGAGGGGGAAAAGAAAAAAAAAAAAAAAAGAGAAAAAATCTATATATATATAGAAGGAAAAGAAGAAATACGAAACAAAATGTTGCCAACTGTTAAGCAGAACGGTCTTCTCAGTCCAGATCACCCACTTCAAACTCTTCTGCCAATGCAACTCTCGGCTCGCTATCAGCCACAGATGTAACTCTAGCCCCCATCAAGCTGAGCGATTTCAATAGGCTGAGAAGAGTTGCCAAGTGAGAGGCGTGAGGGGGATGGGAGATAAACACAGAGAGAGAGGTTGGGGGGAGGGGTAGAGAAAGACTTACATTGAGCTGCTGATTTGCTGGACTTGTTGTGGTGTTAATGCAAACGCGAAGCATGTTTCTTGAAACCGCTGGCTGTTATCTGAGGCTGCAGACACAAGGACAGAGAATTAGAACCTGGACCTTAATAAAAATGGCATTTCATTGAGGATCATTTAGTTATCACAATGCAGATCAGAAGGTCAAAATACCTAAAATATACGCATGGTTCAAAATACAGGGAAAGGGGTTCATTTAAAGCAAAAAAAAAAAAAAAAAAAAAAAGCACACGAACAGCTTTTGTTGCAATTCAGGTAATCCAGAGATCTCCCCCGCAATACCTTTTTTTCTACCACCAGATGGCCTCAGCCCAATAGTAAAGCATAAAGTAATTCACTTCCTGCAAGCCCAGGTTATTCTGGACACGCCCCCCCTCCCCAGCCTATGACCTGCAGTGAAAGGAGCAGCAGCATGTGAAAGAGAAAGACGAGAAAAAAAAAAGAGAAAGACGAGGAAAAAAAAAAAAGAGAAAGACGAGAAAAAAAAAAAGAGAAAGACGAGAAAAAAAAAAAAGAGAAAGACGAGAAAAAAAAAAAGAAAGACGAGAAAAAAAAAAAGAGAAAGACGAGAAAAAAAAAAAGAGAAAGACGAGAAAAAAAAAAAGAAAGACGAGAAAAAAAAAAAGAGAAAGACGAGAAAAAAAAAAAGAGAAAGACGAGAAAAAAAAAAAGAGAAAGACGAGAAAAAAAAAAGAGAAAGGAGAAAAAAAAAAGAGAAAGGAGAAAAAAAAAAGAGAAAGGAGAAAAAAAAAAAAGAGAAAGACGAGAAAAAAAAAAAGAGAAAGACGAGAAAAAAAAGAGAAAGACGAGAAAAAAAAAAGAGAGAGAAAAAAAAAAAAAGAGAAAGACGAGAAAAAAAAAAAAAAGAGAAAGACGAGAAAAAAAAAAAAAAGAGAAAAAAAAAGAGAAAGGAGAAAAAAAAAGAGAAAGGAGAAAAAAAAAGAGAAAGGAGAAAAAAAAAAGAGAAAGGAGAAAAAAAAAAGAGAAAGACGAGAAAAAAAAGAAAGACGAAAAAAAAAAAGAGAAAGACGAAAAAAAAAAAGAGAAAGACGAAAAAAAAAAAGAGAAAGACGAAAAAAAAAAAGAGAAAGACGAAAAAAAAAGAGAAAGACGAAAAAAAAAAAAAAGAGAAAGACGAAAAAAAAAAGAGAAAGACAGAAAAAAAAAGAGAAAGACAGAAAAAAAAAAAAAGATGAAAAAGAGAAAGACAGAAAGAAAGGGGGCGAGGGAGTAAAAATATTTAGCTGTATATTTCTTGCTACCAAGATTACCTTCCACCAAACCCAAAATAAATTCTCCTACTCTGAAGATCGCAGTG